>NW_022437002.1:14272427-14278068 GCF_009761245.1 Sapajus apella
AAAAAAAAAAAAAAAAAAAAAAAAAAAAACTTGACTGAGAAATTCAGTACTAGTTGCAATACTATGTTGTTTTTCACTTTAGGCTCACTGCCAACTTACCTGAACTGCAGGTATGGTTTCCAGTGAATGCAACATTATCTCTGCTCTTACTTTATGCTGTCAGTTCTATAACATAATCAAGCTCTAACACACTAATAATCTACCAAAAATAAAGTTATTCACCTAAGCTAAAAACTTTTTTTCACATCCTAAAAACCAGTAGAGATTAAAATGTCATATTGTTATATGAGCCTTTACAAAGCTTTATTTTCAGAAGTCAATATTATCATTGCTTACTTCATAAAAGTAATAATTTAAATAAAATCCTTACCTTCCAACCACTGCCAGCCTCTCTATAATATGGGAAGTTATCACAAATCCACTGATAAATTTCACTTAAAGTCATTTTCTTTTTGGGTGAGCTATTAATTGCGAATGTAATGAGGCTGGCATAACTGTATGGAGGTTTCCCATCTTTGTGCTGTTGGACTTCTTCCTGGTCCAGAGTTGTATTTGGGTCAAGGAGTGCATTCTTCTTAGAAATTCCTGTTCCATGTACATTTTGTGTAGCATCAGATTTTTGGATGGCTGCTCTCATGGTGAGCTGTGGTAACCAGTCCATAGATGTTAGGCTGCTCTCCAGTTCAGATGTCATCCTGAAGGTAAATAGACTCCTTAGTCAATATCAAGGAAAGAACCCCTGCTTCTCAAAATATCCAATATTCACAAATCTAGGAGTTCCAAAGTGAGGGAAAGCCTGAGTTACATCTGGAGGAAAAAGATTGAGTATGTTAATGAGCAAACCAAATATTTAAGGGATCAACATTTCCAATCTTTTTTCTTAATTTTTCCTCACCAAAACACAACTAACTTTGTTTTAAAATTGTTTAAAATACAGAACAATACATACAAAAAAAGTGATTCCGATGCCAATCTTTCTAAAAATCGCTGCCTGTTTCTTTAAGAAGGCAACAGGCTCTAGGTGTGAAAAGCCCAGCTGCAACCCAACTCTTTTACTCACCACCAGCACAAGCCCTTAAAATTTAAAATGTAACTTTGGCATTTCTTTTACATAAATTTTAGGAGAGTCATAAAAACATAATACCAAAAGTAAGGTGGAGGCAAGAGGTCAGAGAAGTAACTGAGAAACTGGCATGAAGGCAAGAAGGCAGAGTTTATGCAGGTAGGAGGTAGGAAGAGTAAAGCAGGGTATACAAGGATTAGCAAGGAGATAAGCTAACTGGGGGAGATGACTGAAAAAAGGAATGCAAAGTCAAGGACACTGATGAGTGAGAGAAAAAGAAAATAGTACCAGGAAGTTACTTTTGTAAAAAAACAAAAACAAAAAAAACAAAAACAAAAAAAAAATCAAGGGACAGGTTTACAAAAACTAAAGATGTGGGAGTACAGAATATAAGGCATTAAATCACAGCAACGGTCAGCAAGAAAAGCAGCATTAAAAACTCAAAGACAGGTTTGGGCAAACATCCACTGATTTGAATTCTACAGTGTATTTCTCCCAAGGCTGAAAAATTCAAACCATTACCACTAAATCTGCCAGGTTAACACATATTCTAGAAAAGGGAGAAAGCTGCTCTAAGAACTGAAGATAAGACCATAGAAACAAGGCTTAACACTTCACATTGGCATTCTTAACTTCAGCAGAGGATATAAGCCCTCTATTACTGGGTCAAAGAAGTAGAAATAATGACTGACAATAAAGTAGAGAAGAATAAAAAAGACTTCTAAGTATGACAAAATAAACAGAAAAAAGACGACAAAATAAAAAAACTTAAAGGTCTCTTTTGACTTAAAGTCAAAAGAAAACATCTGTAACTATGAAAATACCATATAGGCACTTCATTCCAAATGGCTCCAGGCAAAAAGCAACCTTGAGTATTATGTGTAGGATCTGAACAACTTGGAGGCAACAAAGAATTAATAAAGAACAGGGGCTTTGGGGTGAGGAAGACCCGG
This sequence comes from Sapajus apella, assembly GCF_009761245.1. Classification (NCBI taxonomy): domain Eukaryota; kingdom Metazoa; phylum Chordata; class Mammalia; order Primates; family Cebidae; genus Sapajus; species Sapajus apella. The sequence continues at coordinate 14,274,444 of NW_022437002.1, forward strand.
AGTCTAAATAGTGATTCTAACAGTTACCAGCTGTAGAACTATAGAAATGTTAATTACCTCTACCTCCCAGCTTTCTCATCTGTAAAATGTAACAATAGCACCTATGGTTAAAATATTACTTTGAAAATTAAATGCGATAAAACATGCATAAAAGAAATATTCAGTAAGTGCTGGTTAATAGTACCAGTCTAGGGGTATCTTGGGAGGCCACTAATACACCATAAGGCAAACCAGATTAAGCAAGAGCAATTATAAATCAGACAGCCATGAGGATTCTACCTGCACTGCCAGTAAATTGAGTCCTCTTGATTTTCAGATATGTTGATCCACAATTTTACCTTACTCATTTTTCTCAAATTCCCTCCATCTCTATTGTACACATTCTTCTGAACCTGAACTTTAAATTCATCTATATAGCACCTTCAGAGATCTTTAAAAAAAACCTTCCTATCCTACCCTATAATCTCAACCAGAAACCCCTGCTTCCAGCAAGAAGATATAAGGACTTGCAGAATAAGAAGACAGGATAATTTAGAAATCACACAATGTCAGAATAGTACAGAAAGTACTCTAGAGATCAGAGACTAATACTCAGTGATAAAAAACTGAAGTTAAGGTTCATCCAATTTCACACAGTTAGTTAGCAGTAGTACGAAAATGACAGCCCAGATCTCCTGTTCCCAATCTGTCAGTTTCGCTAACCAGATCTCACCTGTAAAATGAGAATGATAATTTAAATAGCACCCACCTCACTGATGTAAAGTTTTCAGAACAGTGCCAGGCAAGTAATACTTATGTTAACTACTGGTAGTGGTAATAAGAGTGGTTGCTTCCATCATTATTCACATTTCATTCAATAAGGATTGGCTATGTTATACGATGCCGTCATCCAATTTACCTCAGTCAAGTCTCCATGGAATAGAGCTTTATTTTGTTCACATTTCCAAAGCAGCCAGTTACATGCATTTTCATATAAAAGTATATTACAAATTGGAATATAATTGTTATTGCAGGTGCTCCCTACTGAGAACCATCTTTGCCTTCTGCTCCCTTCCACCAGTGCCAGTAATAAGACATTGTGAGAAACTCAGTAATATAGGTATTTACTATGTGTTATATTTAACAAGAATGCATAAATTATACATGTATAAAGAGCTATGTTAGAGTATAAAATAAAAATAAACACAAAGGAAGTGTGGTAAAATTCCTGTCTTCCAGGAACTTATAATCCAATAAAGGTCAGACACAACAGAGAACAGAATAAAAGTACACAGCTGAGCTCTGGGTGCTGTGAAGTTTCAGGAAGAGGAGAAAACAACATGGACTGAAGCCTTGAGGGTAAAGAAGGAACTTCAGCTAAGTCTTCAGCTAAGTTAAGATTTAAATAGACTGGAAAGAAAAAGGACCCTAGTCTCCAAAGCCATGATGTGTAAAAATTATTCCACTGTGCTTATAATTCATCAGTTCTGCAAGAGCAAATTTTAAGTACGCTATAAAAAGTCTCAAATTTAAACTCTAAAAAAGTGGGGCTTCTGTTCTGTTTGCAATTTCTTAAATTTTATATAAGCATTCTTAGTAAGGAAGTAAAAAGTGCCTCCATTGTTGGGACTTAGGCTGGTGGCTATTGTGGTTCTCCATTAAGCGTGGAGAACACAAAAGATGACCATTAGATTTGGCCAGATCACCAGTAACTTTAGCAACAACCTTATTAGGCTGGGTGCAGCGGCTCACACCTATAATCCCAGCTCTTTGGGAGGCCAAGGCGGACAGATCACTTGAGGTCAGGAGTTCGAGACCAGTCTGCCCAACATGGTGAAACCCTGTCTCTACCAAAAATACAAAAGTTAGCTGGGTGTGGTGCCACATGCCTGTAATCCCAGCTATTCGTCAGGCTGACGCAGAAAAATCACTTGAACCCGGGAGATGAAGGTTGCAGTGAGCCAAGGTCACACCACTGCACTCCAGCCTGGAAGACAGAGTGAGACTCTGTCTCAAAAAAAAAAAAAAGAAACAAACTTATTAGTGGAATGGTGATGACAGAAGTCCACTTGTATAAGAGAACAGATGGTGGTGAATTTAAAAACAGCACGAGGCTCTGAGGAATCTGGTTATGGAAATCTGGTTAAGAAATGTCAGGCCCTCATTACCTCACCTCATTCCAAAAGCTTCCTAGCTGGCTTCCTAGACTCTGATGTCTCAACTACCACTCCCTGTTAATAATATCCAGTCCATGCATACACTCCAAAAGAAATGTATCAACACTACTTTCATGTCATTATGCCTAGACTCTTTCAATGATTCCCTAACTCCTACTATACAAAATCTAAATTCCTCATTTTCAACTACTTTAGCTTTTACTGATTTTTTATTAAGCCTTCTCTTAATTCCTAGAGCAATTATAACCTCAGTTTGGCAACTGACATGTTGTTTCACATGCACGGTGAATCATATGCTTAAGCCTTCTACCTTCATCTCTTCTCCCCCTACCACTATGGACAGTGACCACACATTAGTACTTCTGATGCTACCTAATACCATGCCAGGTACAAGTTATCTGAAAAATAACATGGTAATTGGATAAGGAATAAAGGCTTTCTTTTCTGGAATGCCCTTTACTTACCCATCTGCCAGGCTGGCTTTTACTTCTTCAAGACCAAACAACTCCCCCCTACAGAAAGCCTAGTCAATCCCCTTTCCATCCTCTATCTCCTAAGCTAAAGGAGCTATTATTCCCAAAGCAAAGTATAAATACCTCTATCATAAAATTTACATGAAACTGTGATTATCTTTATCTACCTCTCTCCCAAAGGACTCTGATCTCCTTGAAAGAAGAAACTTGAAATAGTAACTGACCAATGAAGGTATGGGTGAGCTCCTCCTCAAACAAGTGAGACTGTAACAAGCTCAAAAGTTAAAAGAAAGAGGTGACATAGAGTACTAAGTAGCAGAAGGTAAGGGTACTTATAGGTTTAAAGTCCTTGGTAAGACAGAAAAAAGGATGACTCAGAGCACAGATTGACACGCAGCATTACACAGGAAGAGAAACCATTCTACAGGAATAACAGAGAAAAATGAGAATATGGAAGTAAAGATGAAAAGCACATAATGTTACTTGTGGGAGAAAGCAAGGCATGGAGAATAATTTATGTCTGAAGTTCTTAAATCTACATGGTAACTGCTGCTTAAAAGAAGTTCCTCTTCTGGCTAGCGTCAGCGAGAAAAAATAAAAAATAAAGAAGTTTCATAAGGGATTTTTTTCTTCATAAAATTAAAGGATAAGGAGCATCAGGCTATAACAACTCCAAACTAAGTCATATCACAGGGGTTTTAATCCCACTTTATGAAACACAGACACTCGTATGATCCCATATATGATTTTGGCTACTTTAGTACACTGCATGGCCTCCCTCTACAACTTTCCTGATTCCCAAAGTGTAGCAAAGACTGACTCCAAAAGTTTTTCAAGTTTCAATGGTATCAAAAACCATGGGGCAAATGGGTAGAGATACTGTTGGCTCCCTAAATGGAGGTAAGAGAAAGACACCAAAGAAAATAAAAAGAATAGGCCGGGCGCGGTGGCTCAAGCCTGTAATCCCAGCACTTTGGGAGGCCGAGGCGGGTGGAT
>NW_022437002.1:14278168-14417035 GCF_009761245.1 Sapajus apella
AAAAAAAAAAAAAAAAAAAAAAAAAAAGAAAAGAAAAAGAATAATAATAATGAGGGTGTTATGACCCAAATGACCCAAATACTACTGAATTCTCCCACTTCATTCCTGTCACGTGGCGTTTCATCTTAAGACCCGTGACACACGAAAAACTGGGCAACTTAGAGCTCAGGAGAAATTTTTCTAATTACCACAGAACTGATTCTTGAATTATTCTGATCTCATGAATCTTTTAAAGCAATATGTGCTATCACTCCTATTATAGTGTTTCAGCACTCAAGGCAACCAGAAACAGGGGCTATGCCTATTGCCACTTAATATTTGTTCTTACCTTTTACCTTAGGAATAAATCCCAATTTTATTCAGGATGGCATTGCACCTTTTGCCCTGCCTGCTATCTGGAATGTGGACCTAATTAATTATTGCTCTAACAGTCATCTTGGATCACAAGATGATCTTGAAAATAGAAGCCAAATACTGAGCATACAGAAACAGAGAGAAAAAGTCTAGATCCCTGATTTTTTCTGTGAAGTAGTTTGTGAAGCTGCCATCCCAGCGGCAGACTGACTACCATACAGACTTTTAACGTGTTTAACTACTATAAAAGAGTCTCTATGAGCAGATGAATGTAGTTTCTAACACAGAGAATTTAGGACATGGCAGTGTGGTGATACAAGTAACATAACCTAAAATATGTTTTAGGACACTCTTAAAGAGGCGTTAATGAGTTAATAAATTCTGATACTGAAGGTTGGAAAGATGATGACAAAGAATTTGGTCAAACTGTTATCTGTACAATTTGAAAAGCAAGCCATATGCCAACTGAGACTAGTGCAAAAAGAGAAGCAGGAAAAATTTAGAATGTTGGCATGTGTTGGCTCTTTCTCGCCATTTAAATTGAAGTCCTAAAAGAGAAATAAACTGATTAGTGTTACAAGTATAGACAGAGAAAATACAGATTTGCTAAGATAGGTACTCCCTGCCCTTGTCCTGCAATTTCAGCTAAGAGTCCTATAACCTGAAGTCTTGCAAGGCTGAAAAAAACACCAAGTGCTTCTGAAGTCCAAACTGAAGTAGCTGAGTGTAGCTACAAAACTACAGCATTAGCAATAGAGAAGACTGATACCTTAACACACAAAGGTAATGTTAAGGTGTTGTCTTTCTACCCAAACTATTGTTTCAAATGACCTCACCAAAGCCACCTTTTCCTTAGGAGCTAAGTGATCAAACTCGAAGGTGATCAACTCGGAAGAAGGAAAATATCTTCTTTATTTTCACTAACTTGTGACTGAAATTTAGCATTGCCTTTACCTATAAAAGTAGACAACAAATCACAGTAACATTAATAGTATCTGTAACTCTGCCACCAATAAAAATGAGAAATGCTGCTATATGTGATGTCTATGGATCAGCAGTTCTCAGTGTGGTCCAGAGACCCTTCAAGCAGTCTGAGGAGTCAAAACTATTTTCATAGTAAGATATTATTTGCCTTTTTCACTCTGATCCTCTCATTAAGTGTATAGTAGAGCTTTTCAGATGCTATGTGATACGTGATATCACAACAGATTTAACGCAGAGACAAAGATGAGAATCCAGCTGTCTTCTATTACGTCAGATACTTAAAAGATCTGCAAAAATGTAAAGTAATGCCAATTTTCTCACTAAATTTTGTTTTGGAACATACAGTTACTTTTCATAAAACTTGTTATCTATGTTATCAAAGGGCTTTTTAAAGATCCACAATGTAGAACTGAATTCAATTATATTTGTTATATGCTGTATACGATGGAGACTTTCGTTATTTTTTATGTGAATATTTTAAATTTTCTTAGTTTTAATTTGTAATACAATAAACATGGACAGATATAACCCATAAACAAAAGCTCTTTAAGCACTAATTTTTTAAGGGACAAAAAATAAGAAACACTAATCTTCAGTCTTTTGGTCTCTTCTTATATTTAGACATATGTATTAATACAGTATATACAATATTTCTATATGAACTTGTTTCTTAATATATATATATTTACATATGTGTGTGTTTCTTATATATAACAGAGTAAGGACTCTGAAGTAACTCTGATACCTAGGCTTAAATTCTTACTCTTCCACTTACTAACTAACTATGCATCCTTGAAGCAGTCAAATAAGCCTCTAAGCCTCAAAGAAGTGCTCTGAAGAATAAATGACAAAATATATGTGGAATATTTAGTACATAGCGAATAACTGGCACACACAGGCATTCAATAAATGAAAAATATTATAATCCATTTTGTTAGAAACACTTTTTAAAAGACAAGCTTGCTTATTTTCCCTTTGACAAAAGTCTCCATAGTGTCTACAAAACTCCACATAGTCTACAACATATAAAGGACAAGCTTGCTTATTTTACCTTTGACGAAAGTCTCCACAGTGTCTACAATACTCCATATAGTCTACAATATATAAAAGACAAGCTTGCTTATTTTCCCTTTGACAAAAGTCTCCACAGTGTCTACAACACTCCATATAGTCTACAACATATAAAAATACAATTGAATTCAGTTCTATATTGTGGATTTAAAAATATATATATATTCCCTGGTCATGCACATAATGTCAGGCTTTGTATGAAGGGTACGATACCCAAAGGGGCCAAAAAATAATCTCTGAATTACCTGTAAGTCTTCTCAGATAAGCAATCTGACACAAGCTATTTAACAATATAAAATGTCTGAAATAATAAATATTACAGACTTTCCATACTGCTCATCATGATTACTTGAATTGGAGTTGTTTTCAGAGGATCATAAATGGCTTCTATCTACCTTTAGATTTCTTGTTGTAATTTCAAGCACACTAAATGCTCAAAGTAAAATTAGACTGAGTCTCTTACACAAAAACACTCTAATTTGTATAAGAAATGGACCAAAAATAAGGGGTAAGTAGAGAAAGAAAGCTGAGTAAAAATACTCTCAACTAGAATTAAAATGTTAGAAAAACAGTAAATAACTACGTTTCCTTAAGCACACGATAGAAGATGAGAAGTTCCATCAAGAAAAGGCTGTGATGTTTTAAGGAAGAAGTTGCTATGCTAGAGAAGAAAAAGATAGAAGGAGAAGACAGGGGAGAAGAAAATCTAACTTAAAGTTCACTCAACTCTGAGCTTTAAAACGACACTCATCAAAGAAGAGAAAAATTAGAGAACTACACCAGTCAATTCATTGAAGAAATTAATATCCACTGAAGGAGTTCAAAAAAAAAAAAAAAAGTAGAAATAAGCTAAGTTAGAATCCCTTAACGCTATGGATCTCACCATGAGTCAAGTGACCATTACCTACTACTAATTAAAATCCAAACAAACAGACCTTCAGTTCTAACAACGCATCAGTCATTACCCACTTACATAAAACACCAACACTGATTATCATTACAATTCCATGGTATGAAAAGGAGTGGAAAAGTGTGAAGATAACTGACTTACATGGAAATCCCAGCACTATTTGGGATGCTCACCAATAATTCACCTGTAAAAATGCTGCAGCTTAAACTTACTAGACTCTAGAAGTCTCTCTGCCTAAAGTCTTCCTTATTCTTTCTTATTCTATCATATCTTCTTTATCTAGTATACTGGCTCCTTTTTAAAGATCCTACACTTTTTGTTTCTATTTTTTATTTCTTGCCATCACTTTACAACATTGGGTCTTCAACTTTGCCGTCTTTAACATAGACTTTATCTTTTTCTTCTTACCAAATACAGCAACTTCTTCCTTAAAACATCACAATCTTTACTTGATGGAACTACTCATCCTCTCCCATGTGCTCAAGGAAGCCACAGTTGTTTACTTTTAAATTTTTATTTGGTAATTTGCAAATACGAATACTCTAATTTTCAACCCTCCACTAAGCAGATATGGGATCTCAGACTTCCTCAATTTCAAAAGCATGAAGGACTTAGACTGTCATATTTCAAGGTTTACTGTAAAATCCAATGACCAAGTTTTGGACAAAGGATAGACATAGATCAATAGAACAGGGTCCAAGTAAAGTAATTTGATTTTCGACAAAAGCACCAGACAAGTCAGTGGGGAAAGGAAAGACTTTTCAAAAAATTATGTTAACACAAGTGATTGTCTGCATAGGAGAAAAATTAACAATGACCCTTGAGTCACAGCATATATAAAAATCTGAAAAATCAACAACAAACCTAGATATAAAAGCTAAATCTATAAAACTTACAGGAGAAATCATAAAAGAAAATCTTTGTAACACCTGGTTAGGCAAATATTTCTTAGATATGACATTTAAAAAATCATAATTCATAAAACTGATAAATTGGACTTTATCAAAATTTAAAACTTTTGTTCTTCAAAGACAGTGTTAGGAGAATGAAAAGGCAAGCCACAGACTGGCAGAAAACATTTGCAAAGCATGTATCTTAAAAAGGACTTGTGAGCCCTACAAATTACAGGGCTTACATATGTAATCCCAGCATTTTGGTAGGCCAAGGCAGGAGGATCACTTGAGGCCAGGAGCTTAAGACCAGCCTGGGCAACATCACAAGAACTTACCTCTTAAAAAAAAAAACAGATTAAGGGGGTTCAATCAAGGCAGGAAGATCACTAGAGCCCAGGAGTTCGAGACTGCAGTGAGCTATGATCATGCCACTGTACTCCAGCCTGGGTGACACAGCAAGATCCACCTCACTGGGGAAAGGGGGTATGGACCAACAGGACTTGTATCCAGAAAATATAAAGAACTCTCAAAACTCAATGGGATGGAAAAACCCATTTTTTTTTAAAGGGCAAAAGAAGTGAACAGGTATTTCAACAAATAAAATATAGCAAAGATTCAGAGAAGCCAAGGGTGGGAGCCAGGAGGATAGGCGCAGGCTCAGGATCCTGAGGCAGGGTGGGGGGATTGTTGCAGGAGCAGAGCCAGGGAATGGGACCCTGAAGAGGCAGGTGCAAGGCCAGGGGACAGGACCCTAATGAGGGGGGTGCACAGAAAAAGGATTCATAAGATGCTCAAAATCATTAGTTATTAGGGAAATGCAAATTAAAACAACACTGAGATATCACTACACACCTACTAAAATGGCTAATTAAAAGACTGACCATACTAAGTGTTCACAAGAATATGGACCAACTAGAACTCTTAAACACACTGCTGGTGGGAAATGGCACAACTGCTTTAAAGACAACAGGCTGCCAGTTTCTTAAACATACACACCTACAATACAGCAGTCATTTCACCTCCTGGTATTTACCCAAAATAAACCATATAACTATACTAAGATCTGTACACAAATGTTAATAGCATTTTTATTTGTAATAGCCAAAAACTGAAAACAATCCAAATACCCAGCAACAGGTGGATGAATACACAAACTGTTATGAATATATCCAATGGAATAAAAAGGAATGAACCGCTGATGGATGCAGCAACACAAATAAATCTCAAAATAATTAAACAAAACCCAGACAGAAATAAAAATATATATTGTATGATTCCATTTATATAAAAATCTAGAAAATGCAAATATATAATAAGGAATAGAAAAGCAGATTAGTGGGTACCTTGCAGAGACAGGGACAGGAGGGAAGAACTGCACAGGAGCACTTTCAGTAACTTTTGGGAATGATGGATATGTTCACTACATTGATGTAGTGATGATTTACATGTGTATATATTTGTCAGACTTATAAAAACGTACTATGTCATTTACATCTCAGTAAAGCTGTTTTTAAAAAACAAATATTTGTGTGCTGGAATGGTGGCTCACACCTGCAATCCCAGCACTTTAGGAGGCTAAGGGGGCAGACTTCTTGAGCTCAGGAATTTTTAGAGTAGCTTGGGCAATATGGTAAAACCTATTTCTACAAAAAGTACAAAAATTAGCCAGGTGTGGTGGTATGCACCTGAAGTCACAGCTACTCGGGAGGCTGAGGCAAGATCACTTGAGCCTAGACAGTGGAGGCTTCAGTGAACTAAGATCACACCACTGTACTTCAGCCTAGGTAACAGAATGAGACTCTGTCTCCAAAAATAAAATAAAATAAAATAAAAAACAAGTATTTGTGATTTGAACTAGGTAAAGATTTCTCAGCTTGGACATAAAAAGAGACAAACAAATATTTGTGATTAGGAATAGGTAAATATTTCTCAGCTTGAACAATGAAAGAAAAAAATTGGTAAGTCAGATGTTACCAAAATTTTCTTGCTCTAACAAAAAAACTTGCATCCAGAATATTTAGAGAATTCATGTAACTCAATAATTAAAAGACAAACTACCCAGTTTTAAAATGCACAAAAAATTTAAACAACGACATGCAAACCCCGATAAACACATGAATGATGCTCAACATCATTAGTTATCAGGGAAATGCAAACTAAAACAATTAGATACTATTCCAAACTCACTAAGCAATGTGAAAAGCAATAATCATCCTCCTTCCTGAATGTATTTTAAGCATATCAGGTTCTTCTTGATACCAATAGCAAAAATAAGATTTGTGTTGTGAGGTAGAGCATGAATGATTAACCCCATTTCATATGGATTCCAATCCAGTCTCTTGAGCTTCTCCTCTTGGTTTTCTATTTCTTCAATTATCTATCTATAGACCTATCTTGTACTACATTAAGAAGTACTATCTTTTTCTCAGCCTCTATTTACTCATCATCTTGTCTTTTCATAACTCCATGCTTTGTGCTTTTTAACATAGCTGATATATCACTTTGCAAGCCCCAGATATACAGGAGGGACTGGGAAGCTGTTAATAAAACTGTGAAGAAATGGATCCCTATACTAAAAATCCCCATTCAGATCCCTAACCTTCAAAAGAGACCCAGCCAAAGTGCCTATCTATCAGGCATTCAAGTAAGCACTAGTTATAGGGTGGAATGATCTTTTTGTTTTCTTTTCTTGCTTTTGTAGACTCTTAAACATTAGTGAGGACATAAGTATTCAATATATATTTGTCAGATTGAATAGAATTGAGGCAGGAACCCAATTTCAAATCTACAATTCTAAGGATACTCTGGATATGCTAACATAAAGGTGAGAATCTAGTCTCCTATTCAATACCCACATGACCATCATAAAGAATCCTAAAATTACCCTCTCTTGAAATCCTTTCTCAACCAAAAGTGGATGCTTGCTCTTTGTCTCACACACGTTCTGTAGTGTTTTGCCTAGCTCAAATCAATGCCCTTTCTCAGAGGTGCCTCCAACCCCAGGGCTCTGAAAGGTGTACTATACCTTGTCTGCACCAGTTAATAGAGAAAGAAATTAAAGGATATGAACCAAGGGTGATACCTAATCCAAGCTGTTTACCTAAATTTTCTTCCCCAGGATTTAGAAGTGAAACAGTTTGGGCTGCTCTTCTGTATGAAGAAGCCATCAACTTGAGACCAGGCACAGTGGCACACACCTGTAATCCCAGTACTTTGGGAGGCTGAGGCAGGCAGATCACTTGAAATCAGGAGTTCGAGACCACCCTGGCCAACATGGTGAAACTCCATCTCTACTAAAAATACAAAAAAAAAAATTACCCGGGCATGGTGGTGAGCACCTGTAATCCCGGCTACTCGGGAGGCTGAGGCAGGAGAATTGCTTGAACCCGGGAGGCAGAGGCTGCAGTGAGCCAAGATCGCACCATTGCACTCCAGCCTGGGCAACAAGAGTGGAACTCCATCTCAAAAAACAAAACAAAACAAAAACAAAACCATGAACTTAAGAGGGATGGAATGGTTGTGTGTCAGAAAATCAAAGTTGTCTGTAGAAATGAAGACATAAATTAGATTCAAAGAAACTCAACAGAGAAGAGTAAGTACACTGCCTAGGTTTCTAACAGCTTTTCATCAATTCCTAGTTCCATTTCAAGAGACTAAACTATCCTTGCATTCTGTAAAATACAACCATGTTTTCTAAATTCAATAAATTCTTTTTATTTTTTGCTTGAGGTATCCAGTGTTAGCTTGTTTGCAACCAAGCAAAGCTTTTTTTTAAACTTTAGATTCGGCCGGGCGTGGTGGCTCAAGCCTGTAATCCCAGCACTTTGGGAGGCCGAGGTGGGTGGATCACGAGGTCAAGAGATCGAGACCATCCTGGTCAACATGGTGAAACCCTGTCTCTACTAAAAATACAAAAAATTAGCTGGGCATGGTGGTGCGTGCCTGTAATCCCAGCTACTCAGGAGGCTGAGGCAGGAGAATTGCTTGAACCCAGGAGGCGGAGGTTGCGGTGAGCCGAGATCGCGCCATTGCACTCCAGCCTGGGTAACATGAGTGAAACTCCGTCTCAAAAAAAAAAAAAAAAAGAAAAACTTTAGATTCAGGAGGTAAACATACATGTTTGTTACATGGGTATATTGCATACTGGTGGAGACTGGGCTTCTCGTGTACCCACAACCCAAATAGTGAACATTACACCCAACATGTGATTTTTCAACCCTCCTCCTCCTCCCACCCTCCCTCATGGTTGAGTCTTCAATATCTATTATTTCCATCTTTATGTACATGCACATCCATTATTTCGCTCCCACTTATAAGTGAGAACATGTGGTATCTGATTTTGTTTCTGAGTTATTTCACTTAGAATAATGACCTCCAGCTACATTCATGTTGCTGAAAAAGACAGGATTTCATTCTTTTTTATGCTGTGTACTCCATGGTATCTGTATACCGCATTTTCTTTATTCAGTCAACTGTTCATGGATACTTAGGTTGGTTCCATGACTTTGCTATTGTGAATAGTGCTGAACATGAGTACAGGTGGGGTTTTCTGTCTTGTGTTTTTGCGAGATGGAGTTTCACTCTGTCGCCCAGGATGGAATGCAGTGGTGCAATCTCGGCTCACTGCAACCTCTGCCTCCCAAGTTCAAGCAATTCTCCTACCTCAGCCTCCCGAGTACCTGGGATTACAGGTGTGCACCACCATGTCCAACTGATTTTTGTATTTTTAGTACAGACAAGATTTCACCATATTGGCCAGGCTGGTCTTGAATTACTGACCTCAGGTAATCCGCCTGCCTCGGCCTCCCAAAATTCTGGGATTACAAACGTGAGCCACCACACCTGGCCAGGTGTCTTTTTTACATAGTGATTTCTTTTCCTTTGGACAGACACCCAGTAATGCGTTTGTTAGATCAAAGGATAGTTCTATTTTTAGTTATTTAAGAAATCTCCATACTGTTTTCCACAGAGGTTGAACTAACTTATATTCCCATCAACAGGGTATAAGCATTGCCTTTTCTCCACAATCACAGCAACATCTGTTATTTTTTGGCTTTTTAATAACAATTCTCATTGGTGTAAGATAGTATCTCATTATGATTTTAATTTGCATTTCTCTGATGATTAATGTTGAGCATTTTTTCACATTGTTTGTTGGCACTTGTATTTCTTCAAAAAATCTCTCTTCATGTCCCTTGCCCAGTTTTTAAAAGAAGTTTTTTCCTTGTTGAACTGAGTTCTGTGTAGATTCTGGTTATTCACCCTTTGTTGAAGTAATAATTTGCAAATATTTTCTCCCATTCTATAGGCTGTTTAATCTGTTGAGTATTTCTTTTGCTGTGAAGAAGATTTTAGTTTAATTATGTCTCATTTGTCTATTTTTGTCTTCATCATAAATTCTTTGCCTAGGCCAACATCCAAAAGTATTTCTTAAGTTTTCTTCTAGGACTTTTATAGTTTAAGATCTTATGTTTAAGTCTTTAATCCATCCATCCTAACTTTTTTTACATACAAAAAAGGAACGTACATCCTGAGTTAATTTTTGTACATGGTGAGACACAAGGGTCCAGTTTCATTCCTCTGCATATGACTAGCCCATATTCCTACCACCATTTATTGAACAGGGTGTCAATGTTCCTTCTCCACTGTTTATTTTCAACAACTTTGTCAAAGATCAGTTGCTATAAGTATGAGGCTTTATTTCTAGGCTCTCTATTCTGTTCCATTGATCTGTAAACATATTTTTGTATGACTACAATGCTGCTTTAGTTACTATAGCCTTGTAGCATAATTTGAAGCTACGCAATCTGATATATCTGAATTTGTTCCTTTTGCTTAGGATTGCTTTGGCTATCCGGGTACTGTTTTTATTCTATATGAACTTTGCACTATTTTTCTAATTCTGTGAAAAATGATGTTGACAATTTGATAGGAATTTCATTGAATCTATAGATTGCTTTAGGTAGAATGGTCATTTTCGTGACATTGATTCTTTCATCAGCACAAGATGTTTTGCCATTTGTTTGTGTCACCTGCAATTTCTTCCATTGGTGTTTTGTAGTTCTCTTTGTAAAGATCTTTCACCTCCTTGGTTAAATGTATTCCTAGGGGGGTGTGCGTGTGTGTCTACTGTAAATGGGATTGAGTTCTTGATTTGGTTATCAACTTGAACGTTATCAGTGTATAGAAATGCTGATCATTGTACATTGATTTTGTATCCTGAAACTTTAATGAAGTCTAGGTGTCTTTAGAGTTTTCTAAGTATACAATCATGTTATAAGAAAACTTCCTCTTTTCCAACTTGGATGCCTTTTCTTTCTTTCTCTTGCCTAACTGCTCTGGCTAAGATTTCCAGTACCATGGTGAAGAGGAATGGTGAGAATGGACATCCTTCTCTTGTTACCGTTCTTAAAGAGAATGTTTTTAACTTCTCCCCTTCAACATGATGTTGTCTGCAGGTATGTCATACATAGCTCTTATTATTTTAAGGTATATACCTCCAATGCCTAATTTATTGAGGGTTATCATGAAGTAATGTTGGATTTTATTAAATGCCTCTTCTGCATCTATGGCAATAATCATATGGTTTTGGGGTTTGGTTCTATTTATGAGGTGAATCACATTTACTGATTTGCATATGCTTAAAACATTCTTGCATCTCTGGAATGAAACCCACTTGATCATGATGTATTATCTTTCTGATGTGCTGCTGGATTCAGTTTACTAGTATTTGTTGAGGATTTTTGCACCTATGTTCATTAGGGATATTGGCCTGTGGTTTTCTTTTCTGGTTGTGTCCTTGCCTGACTTTGGTACAAGGGTAATACTGGTTTTACAGAATGAGTTAGAAAGGAATTACTCCTCTTCAATTTTCTGAAATAGTTTCAGTAGTCTTTCGTAAATGTCAGCTTTTCTTTATACGTCTGGCAAAATTCAGCTGTAAATCCATCTGGTCCTAGCCTTTTTTGTTGTTGGAAGGTGATATGGTTTGGCTGTGTCCCCACCCAAATCTCATCTTATAGTTCCCATTAATACCCATGTCATGGGAGGGATCCAGTGGCAGGTAAATGAATCATGGGGGAAGTTACCCTCTACTGTTCTCTTGATAGTGAGTTCTCACAAGATCTGATGCTTTTACAAGGGGCTTCCCCCCCACTTTGCTCAACACTTCTTCCTTCTGCCATGTGAAGAAGGACACGTCTGCTTCTCCTTCTGCCATGATTATAAGTTTCCTCAGGCTTCCCCAGCCCTGTGGAACTGTGAGTCAATTAAACCTCTTTCCTTTATAAATCACTCAGTCTCAGGAACTTTTTTTTTTTTTTTTTTTTTTTGTGAGATGGGGTTTTGCTCTGTCGTCAGGCTGCAGTGCAGTGGTGCAATCTCAGCTCCCTGAAACCTCTCACTGAGTGGTTCAAACAATTCTCCTGCCTCAGCCTCCTGAATAGCTAGGATTACAGGCACACACCACCACACCCAGCTAATTTTTGTATTTTTAGTAGAGACAGGGCTTCACCATGTTGCCCAGGATGGTCTTGATCTCCTGACCTCATAATCCGCCTGCCTTAGCCTCCCAAAGTGCTGGGATTACAGGCATGAGCCACCGCACCCGGCCTCAGGTAGTTCTTTATATCAGCATGAGAACAGACTAATATAGAAGTTTTCCTTTATTACTGATTGAATTTTGTTACTTGTTATTGGTCTGTTCAGGATTCAAATTTCTTCCTGGTTCAATCTTGGGAGGTTGTATGTTTTCAGGAATTTGTCCATTTTCCCTAGGTTTTTCTAATTTATGAGCATAGAAATGTTTATAATAGTCTCTGGTGATCTTTTGTATTTCTGTGGTGTCAGGTGTAATGTTCTCTTTATAATTTCTGCTTGTATTTAAAACTCTTTTTCTTGGTAAACTTAGCAAGCAGTCTGTCAATTTGTGTATCCTTTCAAAGAACCAACTTTTTGTTTTACTTATTCTTTGTATCATTTTTCTATCTTATTTAGCTCTGCTCTGATGTTTGTTCGCTTCTTTTGCTAGCTTTTTGTTTGGTTTGTTATTTTTCTAGTTCCTTGATATATCATGGTAGGTTGAGATCTTCCTATTTTTTTAATGTGAGCATTTAACACTATAAACTCTCCTCTTAGCACTGGCTTTGCTGTATCCCAGGTTTCAGTATGCTGCATCTCCATTTGCATTTATTTCAAAATTTTTTTCAATTTCTGCCTTAATTGCACTGTATATCCAAAGTTCATTCAGGAGCATGTTGTTTAGTTTCCATCTACTTGAACAGTTAAGAGTTCCTCTTGGTACTGATCTAATTTTATTCCACTGTGCTCCAAAAAGATACTTGATCTGATTTCAGTATTTTGGAATGTATTGAGACTTGCTTTAATGGCCAAGCATATGGTCAATTTTGGAGGATATTCCATGTGCAGACGAGATTAATGTATGTTCTGTAAATGTCTACTAGGTCCATTTGGTCTACAGTTTAAGTCTAGAATTTCTTTGTCAATTTTCTGTCTCAATGATCTGTTTAGTGATGTCAGTGGGGTGCTGATGTCCCATTATTATTGTATTGCTATCAATCTGCTTTGACCTAGTAGTATCTATTAATCTCGGTGCTCTGGTGTGGGGTGCATATATACTTAGGATAATTAAATCATCTTCTTGTATCAAACCTTTTATCATTATATAATGCTCTTCTTGTCTTTTTTTTTTTTTTAACTGTTATTGATTTGAATTTTATCTAACACAAGAATGGATCCTACTGCTGGCTTATGTCTTCCATTTGCATGATAAATCTTTTTTCACCCCATTGCATGATAAATCTTTTCAGCAGAGATGGGGTTTAAGTCTGCAGCTGTCTTTAACCAGTGTGCATGTGGGGTCTCTTGTTGGCAGCAGATGGTTGGGTCTTGTTTTTTGTTTGTTTTTTAATTTAATTTGCCTCTCTGTATATTTTAAATGGAGCATTTAGGCCATTTACATTCAAAGTTAATATTGATACATGGGCTGGGTGTGGTGGCTCACGCCCATAATCCCAGCACTTTAAGAGGCCAAAGTGGGCAGATTACTTGAGGTCAGGAGCTCGAGACCAGACTGGCCAACACAACAAAACTCCATCTCTACTAAAAAATACAAAAGTTAGCCAGGTGTGGTGGTAAACACCTGTGATCCCAGCTGCTCGGGAGACTGAGGCAGGAGAATTGCTTGGACCCAGGAGACAGAGGTTGCCGTGAGCCAACATCATGCCACTGTACTCAAACATGGACAACAGAGCAAGACTCCATCTTAAAATATATATAGATATAGGCTGGGCACGGTGGCTCACACCTGTAATCCCAGCAATTTGGGAGGCCGAAGTGGGCAAATCACAAGGTCAGGAGTTCAAGATCAGCCTGGCCAACATGGTGACACCCCGTCTCTACTAAAAATACAAAATCAGCCAGGTATGGTAGCACACACCTGTAGTCACAGCTAATCAGGAGGCTGAGGCAGGAGAAGCAATTGTACCCAGGAGACGGAGGTTGTAGTAAGCTGAGATCACACCACTGCACTCCAGCCTGGGTGACAGAGTGAGACTCCATCTTAAAAAATATATATACATATATATGTGTGTGTATGTGTAGATAGGAAGATAGATAGATACAGATACAGATATGCGAGGCTTTGTTCCTGTCACAGTATTGCTAGTTGTCTTGGAGTTTCAACTATATAACTGTTTTATAGGCTCTTGTGAGCTTTATAATTATGTGTCCTTTTACGATGGTAAATACTATCCTTTCATTAACATGTTTAGAACTCCTTTCAGCATTTCTTATATGATCGATATAGTGGTGATAAATTCCCTTCACATTAGTTTGTCTAGGAAAGACTTTATTTCTCCTTCATTTACAAAGCTTATTTTGGCAGAATACAAAATTCTTGGCCAGTGGTTGTGCACGGTGGCTCACACTTGCAATCCCAGTATGCTGAGAGGCCAAGGCGGGCGGATCGTTTGAGCTCAGGAGCTCAAGACTAGATTGAGCAACATGGCAAAACCCTATCTCTACAAAAAATACAAGAAAATTAGCCGGGCATGGTGATGTGTGCTTGTAGTCCCAGTAAGGCTGAAGTAGGAAGATCACCTGAGCCCGGGAGTTAAAGGCTGTAGTGATCTGTGATCACGCCACTGTACTCCAGGCTTGGACAGTAGACTGAGGCCCTGTCCAAAAAACAAGTAAAATAAATTCTTGGCTGGTAATTTTTTACTTATGCCTGCTAAAAATAGGCCCCCAATCTCTTCCAGCTGACTAGCAGGGTTTCTGGTGAGAAGTTAAAGTGTTAGTTTGATGGGATTTCCTTTATAGGTAATCCCTTCTCTCTTGCTATTCTTAGAATTTTTTCCTTCACGTTGACTTTGAACAGTCTAATGACTATATGCTTTGATGAGATTCTTCTTGCAATGTATCTTTCAGTTCTCTGAGCTTCTTGTATCTGGATGTCTAAATCTCTTTCCAGACTAGGTAAATTTTCCCTAATTATTTCCTCAAATAGGTTTTCTAAACTTTTTACTTTTTCTTCTCTAGAATATCTGTAACCTACAACTTTGGATGCTTTATGTCCCCTATTTCTCCAAGGCTTTGTTCACATTTTTTTTCTTTTGAGACAGCATCTCACTCTGTCGCCAAGGTTGGGGTGCAGTGGTGCAATCTTGGCTCACCACAACCTCTGCTTCCTGAGTTCAAGTGATTCTCCAGCCTCAGTCTCTCAAGTAGCTGGGATTACAGTCACATGCCATGGCGTCCTGCTAAATTTTTTTGTATTTTTAGTACAAACAGGATTTCACCATGTTGGCCAGGCTGGTCTCAAATGCCTGACCTCAAGTGATCCACCTGCCTCAGCCTCCCAAAGTGCTGGGATTACAGGCATGAGATACCACATCTGGACTTTGTAAATTTATTTTAATTCTTTTTTTCTTTACGTTCATCTGACTAAGTTAATTCAAAAGACCTGTCTTCCAGCTCTAAAATTCTTTCTTCCACTTTCTCTAGACTATTAAAGCTTTCAACTATATTTTATAATTTCTTCAATGAATTTTTCACTTCTAAAAGATGTTTATATTTTTTTTTAGTGATATCTCTTCTTTCATATCCAAAAGTGTTTCTCTGATTTGTGTTCATTTTCAACTTCCTATTGGATCTCACTGAACTTCTTTAAAAACATTTTGAATTCATTATTTTGTATTTCAAAGATTTTAATTTCAGTTAGGATCCATTGCTGGAGAGTTGGTGTGATCCTTTGGGGGCACTGTAACACACTTTTTTCCGAGTTTCAAAGTTGTTTTTCTGGTTCCTTCTTATCTAGATAAGCCGTCTCTCCTTATTTTTTGTATTTGCTTTCATCTGCATGTGATTTTTCTCACCTTCAGGAGCTGTCTGTAATACATGTTGTGTAGGGTTCTTTTGGCTTCTGTTCTGGGTGCTTTCAGTGGCAAAGTTCCTCAGTTATACATAGCCTTTTTATGGTAGCTTTCCCAAATGCTGGTTGTATTAGTGATGTACAGGGCATGTGAGCAGGCTTACTGCATCTTGTGGGGCCAGGGTGGTGGAGGTCTCAGGAAGTTTATCTAGATCCCAGGTGATGTACACATGTGTCAACGGATTTTCCACCGTGTCATGCAGTTAAACCTCCGAGCCAGCAGGTGGCACTCATAGGTAAGAGCCAGCTGAAGCCAATGTAGATAGGTATATAAGAGATCCTTTTTACTGAGAGAAGCTCTCTGCTGCCTCAAGCAATGGGCTGACCTGCAGAATGCACAATGGTCTGGAGCTCCCTGCTCAGCCCTGGAGCAGGAGACCAAGACAGGTGGGTCCAGACCAGGCAGGCCCACCTACAGGTCCCCCAATGGCAGGGCACAAGCACCAGGTCTGGAGGACAGGGGAGGGTTGGGGTTCTGTGGGAAACTACCAGGAATCCAGAGGTACGCCTAGGCATGTAGTTGGGAAACCTCCACTGCCCCAAATTCTCTGTATGGGAAGTAGAGTACAGCCTAAACTCCTAATCAAGAAGAATAAGCACTCCAAATGCCTAGAGATATGTCTCTGCACTAAGTGTCACTGAGCCACAAAGCTTGCCTATGATAAGCTTATTATATCAAGTCATGTAATTGTTTTTGTTTTTCAGTATTATTTTGCACTATGTGCACCGTTAGTAGGCACACATTTTATATTTAACTCACTAGTATATTCAGTAATGCTTTCTATTCCCTATTACCTGATATATGATTCGCCCCATAAAAACTCAAAATTTCTCCATCTCCCTGAAATTAAAAAAAAAAAAACTGCTGCCTTTTAACAAAATTTTTTTTTAATTTTAAACAAGACTTTTTTTTCAATTTCAGTGTTCCAAAATTAAAGTGCTGCTTTTCTATTACTTTTTTCTACTAATCTCCTGGCAACAAAAGCCAAAATAGACAAAAGGGACCTAATCAAACTCCACAGCTTCTGCACAGCAAAAGAAAGTCATTAGAGTGAATCGGCAACCAACAGAATGGGGAAAAATTTTTGCAGTTTATCCATCTGACAAAGGGCTGATATCCAGAATTTACAAAGAACTTAAACAGATCTACAAGAAAAAAACAAACAAGCCCATTCAAAAGTGGGCGAAGGATATAAACAGTCACTTTACAAAAGAAGACATACATGAGGCCAACAAACATATGAAAAAATGCTCATCATCACTGGTCATTAGAGAAATGCAAATCAAAACTACATTGAGATACCATCTCACACCAGTTAGAACGGCGATCATTAAAAAATCTGGAGACAACAGATGCTGGAGAGGATGTGGAGAAATAGGAACACTTTTACACTGCTGGTGGGAGTGTAAATTAGTTCAACCATTGTGGAAGACAGTGTGGCGATTCCTCAAGGACCTAGAAATAGAAATTCCATTTGACCCAGCAATCCCATTACTGGGTATACATCCAAAGGATTATAAATCGTTCTACTATAAGGACACATGCACACGAATGTTCATTGCAGCACTGTTTACAATAGCAAAGACTGGAACCAACCCAAATGCCCATCGATGATAGACTGTACAGGGAAAATGTGGCACATATACACCATGGAATATTATGCAGCCATCAAAAATGATGAATTCATGTCCTTCGTAGGGACATGGATGAACCTGGAGACCATCATTCTCAGCAAACTGACACAAGAGCAGAAAATCAAACA
Organism: Sapajus apella; assembly: GCF_009761245.1. Classification (NCBI taxonomy): domain Eukaryota; kingdom Metazoa; phylum Chordata; class Mammalia; order Primates; family Cebidae; genus Sapajus; species Sapajus apella. The sequence goes on from NW_022437002.1 coordinate 14,295,596, forward strand.
CCGCATGTTCTCACTCATAGGCGGGTGTTGAACAATGAGAACACGTGAACACAGGGAGGGGAGCACTACACACTGGGGTCTGTTGGGGGGAAATGGGGGAGGGACGGGGGCGTGAGGAGGTGGGGAGAGATAGCATGGGGAGAAATGCCAGATATAGGTGAAGGGAAGGAAGGCAGCAAATCACACTGCCATGTGTGTACCTATGCAACAATCTTGCATGTTCTTCACATGTGTCCCAAAACCTAAAATGCAATAAAAAAAAAAATTCCATTTTTACTTATTTTTTATAGTGCCCTCAATTAAATTGAATATTGTTTGGCAGCCTTCATTTAAGAAAAACGCCAGAAATTACAATAAATACTGACAGCCAAGAGGCAGTAGATTTAAATGGTTAAAGCATGCGTACTGGGTAAGGACCTACATATGAATGCCAGCTCTATCCCTAATTAGCTATATATTTTTGAGTTACTTAACTTTACCTCAGTTTCCTCATTCGTGAAATAAGGATAATAATGGTACAGAGTTGTTGGCAGAACTTAATAAACTTAGAGTGCTTAAATAATGCCTGGTCTAATAGTAAGAACACCACAAACTCTAGCTACCAAAGTCAGTATTCAGTTACAAAAGCAACTTAATGTCCTTAAGTCAATGAATAAGTCCGTCAACAGTACTCCTCTCTATCTGGTGTTCAAAAATGGAGGCCTTAGGACATTAGGCTCTTAGATTAAAGATTAAGTTACACTTAGGATGATCCAGACCAGTGCTGTTAAGCCAGGCACAGTGGATAATGTCTATAAACCCAGCACTTCAGGAGGTCAGTGAGGGAAGAACACTTGAGCCCAAGAGTTCAAGACCAGTCTGGGCAACATAGGGAGACCCCGTCTCTATAAATAATTTAAAAATTAGCTGGCATGGTGGCATACATCTGTAGTCAGTCCCAGCTACCCAAGAGGCTGATGTGGGGGAAATTCTAAGTCCAAGAGGTTGAGGCTACCATGAGTCATAACTGTGCCACTATACTCCAGCCTGGGTGACAGAGCAAGAAAGACCCTGTCTCAATCAATCAATCATAAAACAGACCAACACTGCCCAATAGAACTTTCTCTAACAATGGAAATATCTGTGTGCTGTCCAATACGATAGCTACTAGCTAGTGAGACTTAAAATGTGGCTAGTATGGACAATAAAGTGATTTTTTAATTTTACCTATTTTTAATTAACTTATATTTAAATAGCCACAAGAGGTTACTAGTTCTTGCATCAGAAAACTCAAAATACATTTTAAAGAAAGTTTCTGTAATGGTGAAATTAAGAGGGTTTTCTCATTACTCATAATTTAACTGGAACAAGCCATATCTAAACATGTACATTAATAATAATTTTATTAATTCAAAAAATTAAAATAATGATAAACATGGCATGATAATGCAAAAGCTATTTCTGCTACTGTGTGGGACAGACTCAAAAGCCTAAAATTTTAACTACATTAATTATAAATATATTAAACATATAATAAATTAAATGTCAGCAATATCCTTAGCCTGAAGGCCAGTGGCAAACCTGAACACTAGTAGTACATACTCTAGAATCTTAGCATTTAGGATGAAGGAGAAATAGAACAAAGGAAAACAGAAAACTTTCTTCTACCCCATATTCTTACACCATTAGCAAAGGATACAAATCTGTCCCATTCCCTCTTTTATTCTAAAAATGATGAACCTTTTTGCTTTCTACTGTTAGAAACTAGAAAAGAGGAGAAAACATGCCAGATTCCTCATGTATAAATTTAACTCCTTGAATCCCCTTCCTCTGTATGGGAAGGGGAGTATAGCCTAAACTCCTGATCTAAGAGTAGGTGGTCCAAATGCCTGGAGATATGTCTCTGCATTGAGTGCCACTGAACCACAAAGCTTGCCTATGATAAGCTTACTAAGTCGAATCATACAATTACTTTTTTATTTTTCAGTATTATTTTATACTATGTGCACTGTTAGCAGGCACATATTTTACATTTAACTCACCAGTATATTCAGTGACGCTTTGAAGTTAGAGCAGTGAAGTAAGCATTAGCAACCCTATTAAAGCAAAATTAGGAAAAGTAATTTGCCCAAGAGTACATGGCTAATATGTGGCAGAGCGAGATCTGAACCTGCATATACATTATTTTCAGTCTATATACCACAGCTGCTTTATCAATACCAGCATGCTTCTAGAAATGAGGCAGCAGAAAGCTTGAAATAAATCTACCTTCTTCTGGTAGTTCTAAACAGCAGGGTCATCAATTTCAAGGAGGGAAATGAGGAAACAGATGGACAGGAAATTCATCTGGGGCACTAACACACAAGTTTCTCTGGCATTCAAATATTTCTATGTGTTCCCCAGCATACCCTAAGTAGACAAATTAGATGAATAATAAAAGGCATCAAAGCAGCATAATAAAAATGAGTCAAAAAAGGGATAAATACAGAAAAATGTAAGAGGAAGTAATCTCAGGTAGAAGGCATTAAATGTTACCAGAAATTATTTAAGTACTACTGTGCCCCAGGCTGCATACATGTAAAAACCATAAAATAAATACTCCAATAAATGTTAGGTAATTCAGAAATACAGAAAGGGTCCCATTTCAACAAGCCCTAAGAAACATCAAGTCTATTTTGCTTTGATTAAACCAAATTAATGGAAGTCCTAGCTCAAGCAATTGGACAAGAGAAAAAAATAAAGGGCATACAAATAGAAAGGAAGAGGTCCTTGTTTACAGATTATATAATCTTACATTGGAAAAACCTAAAGACTCCACCAAAAAACTACAAGATACCAACAAATTCAGTAAAGTAAAGGAGACAAAATCAACATACAAAAACCAGAGTTTCTATAAGCCAAGAGTGAACAATCTGGAAAAAAAAGTAATCTCATTTACAGTAGGTACAAATAAAATAACTAGGAATTAACTGAAGAAGTAAAAGACCTCCACAATGAAACCATCAAATATTTATGAAAGAAACTAAAAAGACACACAAAAAAGGAAAGATAATCCAGGTTCATGGATTAGAAGAATCAATATTGTTAAAATGTACATATTACCCAAACAAACTACAGATTCAATGCAACCCCTATCAAAATACCAATGACATTCTTCACAGAAAAAAAAAAAATCCTAAAATTTATAGGAAACCACCAAAGACTCAGAATACCCAAAGCTATTCTGAGCAAAAAGAACAAAACTGGAGGAATCACAGTAACCAAAACAGCATGGTGCTGGCATAAAAACAGACACCTAGACTAACGGAACAGGACGGAGAACCCAGAAACAAATCTATATATCTACGGTGAATTCATTTTTGACAAAGGTTCCAAGAACATACAATGAAAAGGACAGTCTCTTCAACAAGGTGCTGGGAAAACTGAATACCCATATGCAGAAGAATGACACTAGACTCCTATTCCTTGCCATAAAATCAAATCAAAATGGATTAAAGACTTAAATCTAATACCTAAAACTAAACTACTAAAAGAAAACATTGGGGAAACACTCCAGAATGTTGCAGTGGGCAAAGATTACTTGAGTTATACCCTACAAGCACAGGCAACCAAAGCGAAATGGACAAATGGGATCACATCAAGTTAAAAAGCTTCTGCACAGCAAAGGAAATAACAAAGTGAAGAGACAAGCCACAAAATAGCTTAAGTATCTACAAACCACCCATTTGAGAAAGGATTAATAACCAGAATATATAAGGATCTCAAATAGCTCTACATGTGACAATTTAATAATCTGATTTTAAAAATAGGGCAAAAGATCTGAATAGGCATTTATCTAAAGAAGATATACAAACGGAAAACAGGTGTATGAAAAGGTGGTCAATGTCACGATCATCAGAGAAATGCAAATCAAAGCTATAATAAGATGTCATCTCACCCCAGTTAAAATGGTTTTTATCCAAAAGATAGGCAATAACATGCTGGAGAGGATGCAGAGAAAAGGGAACACTGGATTTTGTACACTGTTAGTGGGAATGTAAATTAGTATACAACTATGGTGAATAGTTTTGAAGTTCCTCAAAAACACTAAAAATAGAGCTACCTTATGATCCAACAATCCCACTGCTGGGTATATACCCAAAAGAAGGCAAATCAGTATATCAAAGAAATACCTGCACTCCCATATTTGTTGCAATACTGTTCACAATAGCCAAGATTTGGAAAAAATCTTAAGTGTCTATCAACAGATGAATAGATAAAGTGTAGTATATACACAAGATCCTGTCATTTTCAGTATGGATGGACCTAGGTGTGATTATGTTAAGTGAAATAAGCCAGGCACAAAAAGACAAATTGCATGCCCTCACTTATTTGTAAGAGCTAAAAATGAAAACAATTAAACTCTCGGAGACAGAGTGGAAGGATGGTTACCAGAGGCTGGGAAAATAATGGGGTGTCAGGGAGACTGAGAATGGTTAATGGATACAAAACAATAGAAGGAGTGACTAAGACCTAGTGTTTGATGGCACAAAAGGGTGACTATAGTCAGTAATGATTTAATTGTACATTTTTAAATAACTAAAAGAGTATAATCGGATTGTTTGTAACAAAAAGCATAAACACTTGAGGTGATGACTATACCCCATTCACTGAAGTGACTGTGCACTGCATGCCTGTATCAAAATATTATGTACCCTATAAATATATATTTTAACCACAAAAATTAAAACTTGAAACAAAACAAAATTATAATAGTCTACTATAACAATATTTAAAAGAAGTATGTCATATGAGACACATACATACTCACTTGTCTACATAAAGCAAATAATCAAGGAAAGCTTTTGCTTTTTCAGTAAGCTGTTGTCTTACCGAATCTGTACTTGGAAAGAAAATATAGGTACATCTAAGGGTTCAAATCCATCTTATCCAAACTCAGAAAGCAAAAAGATTCTGCTAAATATTTAAGATTCTACTGTTTAACAGAAAGTATATCCAACACTCTCTGAACTTTTTTTTTTTTTTTTTTTTTTTTTTTGGAGAAGGAGTCTTACTCTGTTGCCCAGGCTGGAGTGCAGTGGAACGATCTCAGCTCACTGCAACCTCTGCCTCCCTGGTTCAAGCGATTCTCCTGCCTCAGCCTCCCAAGTAGCTGGAACTACAGGCGCATGCCACCACATCAGCTAATTTTTTTATATTTTTAGTAGAGATGGGGTTTCACCATATTGGCCAGGTTGGTCTCAAACTCCTGACCTCATGATCTGCCTGCCTCTGCCTCCCAAAGTGCTGGGATTACAGGTGTGAGCCACCGTGCCTGGCCCCACTCTCTGAACTCTTACTCTTGCTTGCTATCCAAAACTCAGGAACTGAACAGGTGTGAATGGCCTGCTATCCCTCACTATCCAGACTCTTACCACCCAAACTCGGGATATAAATAGAATAGATTCAGACTGCAAATACGTGTGAATCTTAACATAAATTTTTAATATAATTTCACAGGGTTTAAAAAACTTACTAAGATTTTTAAACAATATGCAGTACTCTACCAAATCCCACAAATATTAGCTGCAAAACATCTTAGAAAATATTTTCTTATACCCTATTTCTCAACAGTCTGTTGGAACAAGGATGGCAGCTATTAAATTACTGCACCTCAGCTCCAAAGTGCAGCACCCTTACCCATATTCTGCTTTTTGGTGCTTGCACTAGGACTCTCTGTAAACCACATTACTGCTTTGTCAGCTGGCTTTCTATAAAGCTCTCCCAAGAAGAGGCACTAAAGATGGACTGAAAGGCTGGAGGAGGAAGAAAAGATTGTATCTTCCTATCCATTCTTCAAGTTTTGTTAAGAGCATTTCCCAGCAAATGCTTCTTCAGTCCTATAGCAGCAGGTCTTTCCAATAGCAACAGCTTGCAGTGTCCAACACTTGCAGAACTAGCTTCATCATAAACCACTCAGAGACATCAGTATCAGCCAGTGAGGTCTGGGTCCCAACCTCACAGAACCCCTCTTCCAAGCTCAGATACCAGCATCAATCATGCTGCGGCTTCTCAAAGGTCTAAGTTTCATTTCTTCGGGGACTTTCCTCTAAGTTTCTAATGTTTTCTCATTCTCTTTGGTCCTTGAGCCCTATGGGCAGTAGCTGCTTCCTGCTGTGTCTATCTTCATGATACCTTAGTTCTACTTTTACCCTTTATGTTACTTAGTTAACACGTTTATATCTACTTATCAATTAAAGAATTATCTCTGTTCAAATAACTTGTATGGTTTCAGCCTCCCTAGAGAACCCTGATTGATAAAATAGTCTCATGTAGAATATGATGTTGTTACAGTGACTTTTGTTGAAATCCAATTCTAGCTATACTAGCAAGTAAAGAAGAGCAAAGTGTCAGAGCAATTTGGTTAAAATTACAGAGTATACTTAACTATCACTACAAACTCTTTGGCAAACTTTCCTTTAAGGAAAATTTAGAGGGCCTTTTTCTAATTCACATATAATATTACTGGTATAAAATATGATATGAAGATATTAAAAAAGGCAAGCTGTGTCTTTCCAAATTTTCTAAAACAAATATGCCCTACTTTTTAATCATAAAAATACACTGTCTAATTTTAACAATTCTAACAGAGTCAGATTAAACAAGGATCCAATATCATCCACAGAAAACAATACTTGTTTACCCTAAATATTTAAGGAGGGTGGGAGAGTTTTAATCCATTTACTAACTACCCTCTCCTAACCAACAAATTGTTAAAATACTTTCCTTCTATTCGCTACCTTCACTTACACAAAAATTGTCCACTCCCACTTACACCCATGCCTACAAACTTCCACCTGCCTATCCATTTTCTCATTCCCAGCCATACATCCAGTTCTTCTCCACCAACTCATTTCCTTCCTGTCTTGAGGTTAACCCCTTTCTAGATATACAAATAGTATATCCAAGGTAGTATACACAAAAGAGGTAAGGCAAACAAGCACTGTTTGTCAGTAGGTTTGAGTTACTTTAAGGGTTCTGGTTGTACTCCTATTTGGGTAGTGTAGTTTGCAGGGACCATTTCTGGCTTAAGGAAGACTCTACAGGAAAGTATACTAAAATTTATTGTGGTTACATAATCCAGTTTTTCTTCCCTTCTTTGTCTCAAAACAACACTGGCTTCCACTATGAAAAATCGATGACAGACAATGGTCTTCTACACATACATCTGAGAACAGTAATCCTCTGCTTCAGAAGTGGACCGTACAGAAAATTAGAGAAATTAAAGACATATATAAGGACACTAAATATCATGATTCAGATGCCACAGGGCTTCTCAGTTTATAAACTAAATGCTAGATATCATGACTGAATATCATGACTCAGATGCCATAGGGCTTCTCAGTTTATAAATTAAATAATAGATATATAGCTATAGCCACAAAAAGTTCTGATTCCAGAATACTGTGCACAGGAATTACAACAGTGAGTAAAATATAAAATAACTTATGTTACCTCTTCTCTTTCATCAAACAAAAGTTACACACATATAATTCCTAACCCAATGTCATATAAAGGCTTAACTTAAACATATAGTATTCACCTAAAGAGATTTAAAATGTCAGTCAATTACCCTAATATATGAATGTTTCAGCATTTCTCACAACTAAAATATCTTAAGGAAGTCTAATTGGTAGAAAGTGGACATTAAAGAAATAATAACTGTCATTTTATGAAAAGAAAAATGATTTTCTACTGAGAAACAGGATAGCCAGCCTTGACTTGTGAAAACTCAAGTACATAAAAACTACAAAGGTAACGTCATTGTTCAGTGTGAGTGTGAGTGTGAGAGAGAGAGAGAGAGAGAGAGAGAGAGAGAGAGAGAGAGAGTGTGTGTGTGTGTGTGTGTGTGTGTGTGTGTGTGTGTGTGTGTGTTTCTGGAAAACCAGGATTTCTCTCAAGCCTAAGGATTCCTTGACTTCCCAATCACGGCTCTGGCAATTTTGTATTTCTCCTCTTTCTCCTTCTGCCCTCCAAAGCTGGGCAATTACAACTCTTCATCATCTGTGGTGCTCCAACCACAATGACCTCCTCCATTGCTCCTCAAACATACAAGACAGCCTCCTGCCTTGGCCCTTCCTGCACTCCCTCTGCCTAAAGAATGCTCAACTACCACTTACCCAATACATGGCTCACTCTATCACACTTTGAGATCTTCATTCAAATGTCACCTTTTCAGTGAAGCCTTCTCTTAGGACTAGCCTGTCTTAAAATAACACATACTCCTTACTCCTATTATTTCCTATTCTCCTTCTCTATTTTTCTCCTTAACCCTTATCATATCATTAACAGATATTTATCCTATCTTGTTTATTAACTGTCCCCCCATCAAAATATAAACTGCATGATTATAGGATTTTTAAATGTTATGCTCATTGCTATGCCCCAACATTTAGAATAGTGCCTGACAACAGTAGATGCTCAATATGCTTGATGAATAAATGATATGGTTGACTGCAACATCATATCCTGTAACTAGTAGGTCCTGCCATCTATGCTTCATATTCTAATCTAAGATTTCAATCAACAGATTAGGTTTAGGTTATTTTTCACTCTGGATACCATGACAATTCCTCAGGGGCCACTGTGAGGGTAGAACATGGAAGCCTAAGCTAGGCAAAGAGTCATATATTTATCTGCTTTACTAATTTGACTTTACATATGAATTGATTGGCAAAACTGATCTGATGACTTCAAAAATCTGAAACCACTGGGTTGTACACAACAACACAGTTTCTAGTTTTTACATTTCTCATGTTTCATTTATTGTAAACGAGAGAAATCTAGATATTATGTTTTTACCATCCCTTAGGAAGAAATTAAAATTAGTGGCCAGGCAAGGTGGCTCACGCCCGTAATCTCAGCACTTTGGGAAGCCGAGGTGGGTAGATCACGAGGTCAAGAGATCGAGACCATCCTGGCAACATGGTGAACCCCATCTCTACTAAAAATACAAAAATTAGCCAGGCGTGGTAGCATGCACCCGTGGCCCCAGCTACTCAGGAGGCTGAGGCAGAAGAATTGCTTGAACCCAGGAGGCGGAGGTTACAGTGAGCTAAGATTACGCCACTGCACTCCAGCCTGGCAACAGAGCAAGACTCCATCTCAAAAAAAAAAAAAAAATTAAAATTAGTACCTTCAGACTTATTAATCAAAATTCACTATGTTCCAATTAAACTGAGTAGAAAGCAAATTAGTTTGTTGTTGTTGTTGCTCTTGTTTTTCAGATGGAGTCTCGCTCTGTCACTCAGGTTGGAGTGCAGTGGCACAATCTCAGCTCACCATAACCTCCACCTCCCAGGTTCAAGGGATTCTCCTGCCTCAGCCTCCTAAGTAGGTGGGATTTACAGGTGTGCGCCTCCACGCCTGGCTAATTTTTTTTTGTTAGTAGAGACGGGGTTTCACCATGTTGGCCAGGCTGGTCTTGAACTCCTGACCTCAGGTGATCCACTCACCTCAGCCTCCCAAAGTGCTGGGATTACAGGTGTGAGCCATAACACCTGGCCCATATTAGTTTTTTTAAAAGAACAACAAAGAAGTGTTAATTATGCTGTTTCATGTACAAATTATCACCACACTATTTAGTTCACCACACTATTTAGTTCACTCTATGGAGATTAAAAGCATATCCAAATTATCACCACACTATTTAGCTCACTAAATGGAGATTAAAAGCAGATCCAAATCCCATTACCACAAAAATCTCAGTAAGCAGAAATATCACTCCATTCTGCCAAACTGCACTACTTGACAAAACAAGCTACAATATTTTATTCTGAATCTCACCCTGAAATTCATTGTAATATGAGGTGACCAGTCTAACTTTTAAAATGTTACATGTCCCAGTAAAGAAAAAAAAAAGAGAGCACTCACCTTAAAGAAGTTACAGATGGACAAGCCTGTCCATACAAACCCATCTGGCCACGAAGAGAATCTGAAAAGTAAAGAAGAGTTAGTTATCAGATGCTGCAAGGTAAATTAAACCACATATCTCACTTCAGAGCTATAGTAAAACACTCTGAAAACAGTAAGTAGGATGCTAAAAGAATCACCCTTATCAGAACACATACATGAAAAGAAAAATGTTACTGAGTCACAAGAGGGATTATACTCAGACACATCAGGCTGCAGACAGACATATCAGGAAGCATAAGAGAAATAGATACACTGTAACTGTAACATTCAAAGAAGCTGAGACTTCATAGGATTTAGCAAATGATTATGGCTATGTTACAGAGTGTCCAAACTGTTTTTAGTAGAGTCCTAGGGATTCTAGAGAGGTGCCCAAAAGCACAGTTGAGCATGCAAGGTTCCAACTCCCACATAAGTGCCCCATCAAATCTATTCTTCCATCAAAACAGTACTACCTTTATTGGTTTTAAATACTGGACTTCACAAAGACAGTTTCTTTGCTTTAAAAAAAAAAAAAAAAAAAGTACTAGTAGCAATGGTAGTAGTAAAGACAGCACTGAAACAGAAGGAGCTTTGAATTCAAATTCTAGGTTTTAGGTTCAAATTCTAACTGTGGCACTATTTAGACCTTAAAGAAATTATATAACTTCAATGAACATCAGTTTCTTCATCTGCAATGTGGGGCTAGTACCAACTATACAACTTTATTCAGAGGAGATAAACTGCAAGCTTGTTAGAATTATGTAAATCAACAAATGTAAAAGTATCTGTCAGCACTACTAAGGAGCACATGGGAAAGTATCAATATTTTCATTAGGCAGAAAGATGGTCCACAAATGCCTAATGGTAACATAAATGAGATACGGTAAAATGGGTATAAGTGTATACATATGCATACATTCCACAAGTGGCAGAAACTGAGCAATGAAAGAGAGCATGTTCAGTCTGAAGGGATCAGGGCTATTCCTGGTTCTAGTCAATTGTTGCCAGGCAGCAGTATTATAGGTCCAGCATTTGAGAACTTCCAATTTTTCAAAAGAAACAAAAAAATCCAAAATTTTATTTGAAATCTCTTGATTTTTTTTTTTTTGTTGTTAAACTTTTTAAAAAAATACAGATGGGGTCTGGTCTATGTTGCCCAGGCTGGTGTTGAACTCCTGGGCTCAAGCAATCCTCCTGCCTCGGCCTCCCAAAGTGCTGAGTTTACAGGCATGAGCCACTGTACTTGGCCTTGATTTTCATTTCCTAAATACTACATGAGCAAAACAAAAACTGGATTTTGCTTCAAGTTTGTAATCTTTGGTTTAGAAGGTGATTGAAGCTCCTGCATCTAATGATTATCCGTGCATAACTTGTGGCAGACACAGACACTTCTGGCAGAGACAGACACTTCTGTCTCTGAGAAGTGTCCGTCTCTGCCAGAACAACAGGATGGACGGCTTGATCTCCGTACCCAGCGAAAATAACCAAAACGCTGAGTAAAATATTTTAAAATCTTTACAAATGAATCAAAAACTTGACAGAAAATGAGGTATGATCAGAGCCCAAAAACTAAGTGAAAGAGTAGAAACTAGAAAGGTATGCAGAGTACTGATATCAGCATTCCTTTACCTTTAAGGCATTATGCCAAGCACTATAAATTCTGGCTTGCAATTCCAAAACCTGGTGGGACCCAATGTACAAAATAGAACAATGTTCAGGTCTTAACCAAGAGAATCGCGGAGAACACTGCCTTTTTAATCTTGGCACTTAGGGCTGGTGAGGGGATCCAGGACTATGACAGCAGTAAGGTACAAGACGCAACAATGTTCAGGTCTTAACTGCCAGGAAAACTGCTTTTTTAACCTGAGCACTGAGTGCTGGGAGGGGATCAGGGACTGTGACAGCAGTGCAAGGGTGTCTTCCCTGATATTTCATAACCACAAGCTGATCTTCCCCTAGATTATGGTTTTGAAAGCTTCATACCAGCCAGGTGCGGTGGCTCACATCTGTAATCCCAGCACTTTGGGAGGCCGAGGCGGACAGATCACCTGAGGTCAGACCATCCTGACCAATATGATGAAACCCCGCCTCTACTAAAAATACAAAAAAATTAGCCAGGCATGGGGGCATGCACCTGTAATCCCAGCTATTCGGGAGGCTGAGACAGGATAATCGCTTCAATCCAGGAGATGGAGGTTACAACTGGTTGAGATGATGCTATTGCACTCCAGCCTAAGCAACAAGAGTCAAGAGTGAAACTCTGTCTCAGAAAAAAATTAAAAAAAAAAAAAAAAAACAGCTTCATATTTAGAATTTTGTTTAGGGTAGCCCTAGGATGGTTGTATCCCCAACCCAATCTTGACAGAAGCAAATGCATGTTATCTCTGGAGGAAATCACCTTTGATCTAAGCCTGGAAAAATTCCCACAGGTAAGATCTCAAACATAATTAAAAAATCACAAAACCCAGAAGGAAATCAGCCACTCATAGCAAAATACAGCAGAAACATCAGTTAGCACAATAAAAACACAAGGAATTCAGATATAAGAATTACTAGACATCCTTGAGCCCAGTGCAGACAGCCCCTTGTCCTTGGAAATGGGATGTGGCTGGAAAGGCAGCTGTCCCCTCGGCTGCCATGCAACACACTTTTGTGGGGAAGCTGGTGCTAAACCACTCACAGACGACCTGCTTCTGGGTCAGGGTTTTGTACACAGCAGAGCAGCTTCATTTAAAAAAAAAATTACTAGACATCTTTCTCTACTGTTTTATGTATGATCTACCTAGTCCTGTATTTTAATTGCCTATAGACAGATAGACCTCAATCTTCATGTCTAGCAGAGATCAATCTCCTGATCTCCAAACAAATATCCATCATTCCCTCCCGGAAATCCCAAATTTACCATGTTTAAAACTGAATTCATCATCTTCCCTTAATATACTTCCTACCTGGATAAAATGGCACAGCCTTTTTATCTGCGAATGGCTTTCAGGTTTCTTAGCTTAACTCTTACTCTTTGTTAGAACAGAGTGATTTTTTCCAACTCTTAGTCGCTATGAGGAATTACTTCAGTAAACACTCCTGGCCTCTTAGCTCATTCCTCTTCAAAGAGGTAAATTGGTCAATACACAGAGCTAACTTAAGAACTGAGCACCAGGGGCTCAGACTCTTTTTCTTTATTTGAGACAGACTTTTCACTCTTGCTGCCCAGGCAGGAGTGCAATGGTACCATCTCGGCTCACTGCAACCTCCGCCTGCCGAGTTCGAGCAATTCTCCTGTCTCAGCCTCTCAAGTAGCTGGGATTACAGGCATGCACCACCATGTCTGGCTAATTTTTTGTATTTAGTAGAGACAGGGTTTCACCATGTTGGTCAAGCCGATCTTGAACTTCTGACCTCAGGTGATCCACCTGCCTCAGCTGGGATACCAAAGTGCTGGGATTACAGGTCTGAGCCACTATACCCAGCCCTCAGTTTCTTTCTCTTCCCTCTTCATTCAGGATTCTATAAGGCAACGATCTGAGTGTGTCCGCTCTGCTGACCCAAACATCCTCTAGGGTGAACTGTCCCATTGATAGGCAGGGATGAGGCACTGCGGAGAGTTAGCCAACTCACTTGGCTAAAACCTAAGTCATGTTCTACAATATAGGTTTTATCAAAAACAAAGGCAACTCCTTTGAAAGTTAAACAGAGTTACCATAAAACCAGCAATTATACACATATATATCTCCAAGACAATTTGTATGTTCCTACAAAAACATGCACAGAAATGATCGTTTGCACAGAAATGATCATTTGCACACAAATGTGCAGCATTACTCATAATAGCCAAAAGTGAAAATAACCCAAATGTCTCTCAACTGATAAATGGATAAAAATATGGTTTATCTAAGTAATAGCCATATAATATACAATGGAACTTTATTGAGCCATGAAAAGGAATGAAGTACTTTTATATGCTACAACATGGATGAACCTTGAAAGCTTTATGCTAAGTGAAAAAGACACAAGAGACCACATGTTGTATGATTCCATTTATACGAAATGTCCAGAATAGGCAAATCTATAAAAATGGAAAGTAGATTGGTGGTTGCCAAGAGATGGGGGAAAAGCAGGGGGTAGAGGGGGTTTGCAGATAGGAAATGACTGCTAAGAGGTTTCTTTTTACAGTGATGAAAATGGCCTGACTGGTAGTGGTAATGGTTGCACAACCTTGTGAATGTATTAAAAACTACTGGGCTGAGTGCGGTGGCTCATGCCTATAATCTCAGCACTTTGGGAGGCTGAGGCGGGCGGATCACAAGGTCAGGAGTTTAAGACCAGCCTCACCAACATGGTGAAACCCCATCTCTACTAAAAATACAAAAATTAGCTAGGTGTGGTGGCACTGTAATTCCAGCTACTCAGGAGGCTAAGGCAGGAGAATCGCTTGAACTCGGGAGGCAGAGGTTGTGGTGAGCTGAGATCACGCCACTGCACTTCAGCCTGGGCGACAGAGAGAGACTCCGTCTTTCAAAAAAAAAAAAAAAAAAAATTACTGAATTGTACACTTCAAAATGGTGAACTTTACAGTACATGATTTTTACCTGAATAAAAAGCTAATTTTTTTTTTAAAGATATTGTCTTGCTTTTTCATCTGAAGGTTCTTATTTTCTCAGTCAGTTCAAAACTCGGGCAAGGGAAAATGATCTCGTATTCTGAACTGTCCAAACATCAACACCCTTAGTACCTCCAAAAAGTTACATGTACTACCAAATTCTAACTTATAGTTATCTAACCTGCTCTAGCTTCAGTGCGCCTTAGTTCCAGTGTTGTTCATTTTTTCTCTAGATTACTGTCCTTAAATGACACCTTGAACCATAGGCTTGTTGACTAAAAGAACAAACTGTCAATCTTCTCCTTACCTAGGCAACTGACCAACCACAGGGAAATCTCACAAAAGAAGGCTAAGGTTCATATTCAAGTCAGGAAATTTCAAGGTTTTTTTGTTTGTGACTTACAAACAAATCTCTGTGGCATCAACTATAGTTGAACAACTATATTAACTCATTTTATTATATCCATAATTTACATAGTTTTATTTGGTACCAATAGCATTAATCTCCAAATCTTTTGAAAACTAATATGTATCAACAGTAGAATGATATGTATCAACAGTAGAAACACAACCAGAATAAGAGTAGTAAAAGCCAGGCATTAGCTAATGAGTATGCTGAATACAAGCTATTTACTGGATTATATTTCATTACCAACAGAAAACCACAGAACTCCTTTTAACATAAGCAGTATTCAAGTGTACATTAAGCCGAGTTACAAACTACCCACATTTAGGAAGCAGCCATTACAACACACTAACAGTTGTATAATAATGTATTGTTTGAAGGCAGGGGGTGAAATAGAATTAAGTACTTTGAAAAAGCTCTGAGTAAGTTCTTTTTGATTTAAGAGACAGGGTCTTGCTCTGTTGCCCAGGCTGGAGTAGAGTTGCCAGATGACAGCTCATTGCAGCCTCAAACTTCTGGGCTCAAGCAATCCTCTTGCCTCAGCCTCCCAAGTACCTGAGACCATAGATACACACCACCACATTTGGCTAATTTTTTAAAATATTTTGTAGAAACAAGGTCTTGCTGTGTTGTCCAGGTTGATGTCAAACTCCTGGCCTCAAACAACCCTCCCATCTAGCCTCCCGAAGCACTGGGATTACAGGCATGAGTCACCACACCCAAACTGAAATAATTCTTATGAGCTCTCTCTCCTCTCCCACCTACACAGAGATATTACGCTTTATAATTTACAAAAAAAACTTACTACCATTCATGATCTTGCATCTGAAGACTCAGAATGGAATCCTAACTGACAGTTACTGTGTGACCTTGGATATATTAACTTCCCTAAGCCTTAATTTCCTCCTTCAGAAGAAAGGAAAAATGCAGTAAGTGTCTCAGTTACTATGACAGTAGTTTGAAAGTATTAGCATAACACCAAAGGTAAGAATTAAAAATTTGTTAAAAGTAACTATTACACTCAGGAATGGAAAACCAAACATCATATGTTCTCATTCATAAGTAGGAGCTAATCTATGATGATGCAAAGGTATAAGAATGATACAGTGAACTTTGGGGACTCAGGGAAAAGGGTGGGAAGGAGGTGAAAGAAAAGGCTACACATTAGGGACAGTGTACACTGCTCGGATGATGGGTGCACCTGAATCTCAGAAATCACCACAAAAGAACTTATTCACATAACTAAGCATCACCTGTTCCCCAAAAACCTACTGAAATTTTAAGTTTTTTTTTAAAAAAACTACTACAGCTCTAGAGGTCAAGAAGCTATTCTTTCCCTTTTTTACTTCTGAATTCAGCCCTATCTTTCCAAAAGATATGAAAGTATAAAATCCACTAACATCCATGAAGAAACAACCCCTTGATTCAAGAAACTTGACTGAACATTGTAGATTATTATACCATTAGTCACAGGTAATCATTAAAGCAGTGGAGGAAACAACCTATATCCTAATCAACCCAAATAGAAGAAACGTGCCAGAGGGAAGAGTAAAGGGAAAAGAATCCTAATGAGTGAGTGGCAATCAGCTCTTCATCTCAGCTCCTCTATCTAAACCTGAAGGCAGCGGTGCAGCTTGAGCTAAGAAGTCAACTGCTTTCAGACAGCAATTAAAATCATGAGGATCTTCAATTCACCATGGAGTATCAGAAGAGAGGCCACATAGACAGTTAAGAGAAACCATTTAAAAAAAATACTTGAGGAAGTTGGACTGAAGATAGCAGCAAGTGATTCAAGAGGGAGAAAGGCAACAGTGTTCCGTGTAGATCAAGACGGATAAAAACTGAAAAGAGAATACTGGCTTTTAACAGAAGATAATTAATACTACAGTGGATAAGTTCTGTGGAATAGTGAAGGCAAAAATTAGCATGGATAGGGGTTAAGAATCAGGAGTGAAAGAAAAATAAATGTTTAGCTAAAAACTGTATTAAATAAAATTAAGTAGAAAATGTAATAAGGTCAGGCAGTAAGAACAAGAAGATACGGACTAAGAATTCAGGAAAGGTAAAGAACACGTTAGAGCTTTCATCACATTACCTCTATTATCCTATTCTATTCTTCATAAATAGGAATAGAAAACAGAAAAGCTCTTGTCATCATCTGATATGATTTTTATTTCTCCCCATCAGAGTGTGAGCTCCATGTTTCATTCTCTGTTATATTCCCAAAACCTAGTATAAAGCCAGCACCTGACACTTCTTAACTCAAGCGGCACCAATGCCTTCAGTGAATTTATTCAGTCAATTAATAAACCAGATTCTTCAAAAGTTGGAGGGAAATAAAGAAACTTAAAATGAGATCTGACTGAAAACTCACCAGGTCTTTACATAATACAGTCTTTTGTATCCATCACTTTTCTCTACCTCCAAGCAATTTAGGACCAACCTGCAGTTAGAAGACCAAGAATATAAGAACTCTTACAACTCAATAACCAAAAGACTAATAATCCAATTTAATAATGGGTGAGAATCTGAACAGATATTTCTACAAAGAAGATACATGAATGTCCAATAAATACATGAAAAGATGTTCAGCATCATTAGTCATTAGGGAAATGCATTTTTTTCTTTTTTTTTTCTTTTTTTTTTCTTTTTTTTTTTGAGACAGTGTTTCATTCTTGTCACCCAGGCTGGAGTGGCACAATCTCGGCCCACCACAACCTCCACCTCCTGGGTTCAAGCGATTCTTCTGCCTCAGCCTCCCAAGTAGCTGGGATTACAGGGATGTGCCACCACACCTAGCTAATTTTCTTGTATTCTAAGTAGAAATCGGGTTTTACCATGTTAGTCAGGCTAGTCTCAAACTCCCAACCTCAGGAGATCCGCCTGCCTCAGCCTCCCAAAGTGCTGGAATTACAGGCACAAACCACTGCACCCAGCCAAGAAATACAAATTAAAACGAGACACCACTTCATACTCACTAGGATGGCTATAATCGAAAAGACAGAAAATAAGTGTTGCAAACATGTGGAGAAATTCTTTCATGCATTGCTAGTACAAGCGTAAAACAGTGTTGCCACTTTGGGAAAGTCTGGCAGTTCATCAAAAAGTTAAACATAAGAGTTACCGTATGACCCAGAAATTCTATACCCAAGAAATGAAAACATATATCCACAGAAAAACCTGTACAAGAATGTTCATAGCAGTATTAAATCATAATAGTGGTCGGGTGCGGTGGCTCACACCTGTAATCCTATCATTTTGGGATGCCAAGGCAGGCGGATCACAAGGTCAAGATATTGAGACTATCCTGGCCAACACAGTGAAACCTCATCTCTACTAAAATACAAAAATTAGCTGTCCGTGGTAGCACGCACCTGTAGTCCCAGCTACTCAGGAGGCTGAGGCAGGAGAACTGCTTGAACCCAGGAGGTGGAGGGTGCAGTGAGCCGAGATCACGCCACTGTACTCCAGCCTGGCACTGGGCGACGGAGCAACACTCTGTTTAAAAAAAAAAAAAAAAAAAATCGTAATAGCAAAAAGGTGAAAATAGACTGAGTGTAGTAGCTCACACCTGTAATCCCAGCACTGTGGGAGGCCAAGGCAGGCAGATTGCTTGAGCCCAGGAATTCAAGACCAGTCTGGGCAACATGGCAAGATCCTGTCTCTACAAAAAATATAAAAATTAGCTAGGCATGGTGGCTCATGCCTGTAGTTCCAGCTACTTAGGAGGCTGAGGTGGAAGATCAATTGAGCCCAAGAGGAGGCTGCAGTGAACTTTGATCATGTCATTGCTTTCCAGTTCAGCGACAGAGCAACACCATTTAAAAATAAAAATTAAAAAAAAGTGGAAATAATCCAAATGCCCATCAACTTATGAATGGATGTGTTATATCCACATAACGGAATAATGTTTGACAGTAAAAAGGAATGATAAATGTTACAACATGTATGACCCTTACAACATTATGATAAGTGAAAGAAATCAGTCACAAAAGATTATATATTGTATGATTCCATTTATATCAAACGTCCAAAATAGACAAATTCATGTTAGTAATTAAATAGTGGTATCTTAGGGTTAGCAGTAAGAGAAATAGTAAATGGAGAATACAGATTGACTGCTATTGGGTACGGGGTTTCCTTTCAAGAGAGGAGGAAAACGTTCTAAAATTAGACTGCAGCAATAGCTGCACAACTCTGTGAATATACTAAAAAACACTGAATTTAACACTTTAGGTGAACTGTATGGTATGTGAATTATATCTCAACAATGCTGTTAAGGAAAAAAAATAACAAGTTCAGAACCATCACAAATGTTTTTATTCTGTCACATTCCTGTTTCTTCTCTCACTAGTGCTACAGAGTCCATCCCCAACCCCAAAGCTGAAACTTTCCAGGAAAGGGAGAGTAAAAGTAACCATTTCACCAGAAAACAACTCTAGAAAAAAACAATTATTTGCACATCTATTACCCCTTGAAACATTCAATCGTTTTCTGGTGGCCTCCACTATTTTCAAACCATAGTGTTTATTCATTAAACATGTTTAATGAAAATACATGTATGGCCAATAAAAAAGTTTCATACACCTGAAAAAATTTATCAAGGAAACTACTACTACCATCTACAAATCGACTGCTTAGGCTAACGCCTCTCCACCTAAAACAAGACCAGGGCCAGGAAGAGACTAACAGAAGATGAAAAAAATCAGCTTCAGCTTTTAAAGGCTGCTTTAACAGTAGGAAGTATACGCCTGAACTAACTGCCTCTTTTCCTCCATATTTTAGGACTAGTGTCAATAAAACAGGTGGTGAGTGTGGGGGAGGGGGAACTTCCCATCCAAACATCATACAGAGCTATAACTTCTTCCAAACCCCAAACCTTACTTCCTGAAATTTATGTAAACAGATCACAGACCACTCTCTTCAAACTAAATCATAACCCAAGCAAATAGCACAAGATTCTATTTCTGGGTCTGTCATTAACTCACTAGATATTCCTAAGACTTCAGTCTCTCTACTTTGCTCAAAAACTTAACTACCTAATATCCCGTCCCAAAATCATCATGTGGTCTAATAAGGAACTCTTTCCCAATTTACAGATTTATTTTAACAGAAAACCTGATAAAGGTATATGAAATTAGATCCCATTATATGTTTAAATCACCTATATTGAATATACATAAAATACGAAAAATCCAAAAGATTATCTACTGCAAAAATGTTGAACTCCTACATTTTAAGCAACCTTAAAGGTATTCACTAAACAAAGATAGAATAAGCTTTTGGAGGGCTAAAGGCTGTGAGGCTTTAAATTTGAGCTCAGTTATATTTAAAAAAAACAAGATGCCACTTCTCTGGATCCTCTATCTTTATCTTGGGCATTTGATTCATGTGCTTTGCCTGGTGTAATTCAAAGCAATAGATCCTACCCATATTGCTGAAGAGTCCACTGAACCTAACAGAACTTACTGGCTGTCAGAGGAATAAAATGCTGTACTGTAAATGAAAAGATAGGAAGTTATAAAGTCTCCAGTGTCAGAGATGTTTAACAAAATAAAAATTACCTGCCCCATTCTCAAATTCAGTAAAACAAACCACTGCTAACTTTATAAGAATCATTTCTATTCCATTCCTGGAAATCCTGACTTAGGAGTCTACGGTGAAAGTTGGGGTATCTATTAACTAAAAGTTACCTCAGATGATTCCGGTGTAGTTTGATTCTGAAACTACTGGTTTAGGACAAGGGTAGCAGAAACATTTCTTATCATTTGTCAATAATGCTCAACAGGTAGTGACTGCCTGAAGTGCTACAGTGAGAAAATCATGTTTAAACACAACCAGAAATTAGTAGTCTGCCAAAGACATGCTGATGGGGAACTGGTAACATGCAAATCTGTCATCTCTGATTCAGTTAGACCACTGAATGGACTGTTTTTAAGGAGACTTTTGAGGTAAGAAGAGATTCAGGTGTGGATTATTTGCTTTTAACTGGCAGAAGCTCCAGCTGACTCAAGGAAGGTAGGAAACAGAAGAACAGGCCTGGTATATGTACCAGGACCCTCCAAAAGTACTTATTAAGCACCTAGTATTACACAGAAAAATAAGACAGTATGGTTTCTGCTCTTAGGATATTTATAATCCTGTTGGAGAAATGAAAATTCTACATAACAAAAAAGTGGGTTCTTTAAATAAAATAAATAAAAGAATTTTTGTGCCACTTTGAATAATGTTGGGAGCCAGTGGAAGAATTGAGTGACAGGCCAAAAACTGTCAAGTATGAACTGACTCAAGAGGGAACCAACTGTGAGTTCCTGATCAGTACATGATAAGGAGATGTATGAAGAAGATTCCATTGGCATCATTTTCCAGAGAAAAAAATGGGAGATTATTATCATCAAGGCATAAGGCACTGGAGGACAAATAGCCCATTTCATGTTGTTTCTATAAGCATCTGTCTCTACCACTGGAATGCTGGCTCCTAGTGGAACATGTACACGTCGAATCAACTTTTTATCTCCCATAATGCCTACCACATGTTCTACACATAATAAATAATCCAAAATGATTGCTGAATTGTTGTAAAGGAAGAAAAAAATCTAGCAGATATTTCAAAAGGAACAGAGTTTGATATAGATAGAGATGTGAAGTGCCAAAAAAGTCCAATTATGCAAAAAGGGGGAGAGTGGGAGGTGGCTATGGTTCAGGTAAAGGAGATTTAAGAAATAAAACAACTAAATGCAATGTATATACCTCATCTTGATCTTGAGTCAATTAAAAACCAACTGTAAAGAGATATTTTTAAGCAATCAGGACATTTTATTATGAACTGGGTATTAGATGACACCTAAAAATATTGTCTATTTTGTTACATACAATGATGGCAGGGGTTATATAAGAAAATACCAGGTGGGCGCAGTGGCTCATTCCTGTAATCCCAGCACTTTGGGAGGCCAAGGCAGGCAGATCACCTGAGTTCAGGAGTTCAAGACCAGCCTGACCAACATGGAGAAACTCCATCTCTACTAAAAATACAAAATCAGCTGGGTGTGGTGGTGCATGCCTGTTATCCCAGCTACTCAGGAGACCAAGGCAGGAAAATCACTTTGAACCCAAGAGGCAGGGGCTGCAGTGAGCCGAGATCGTGCCATTGGACTCCCGTCTGGGCAACAAGAGCAAAACTCTGCCTCAAAAAAAAAAAAAAAACCTACATTTTTTTCTTTTCTTTTTTTGAGATGAAGTCTCACACTGTCACCAGGCTGGAGTGCAGTGGCACAATCTCGCACTGCAACCTCTGCCTCCTGGGTTCAAGCGATTCTCCTGTCTCAGCCTCCAAGTAGCTGGGATTACAGGCACCCGCCACCACGCCCAGCTAATTCTTTGTTTTTAGTAGAGATGGGGTTTCACCATGTTGGCAACCTGTTCTCAAAACTCCCGACCTTGTGATTCCCCCGCCTCAGCCTTCCTAAGTGCTGAGATTACAGACATGAGCCACCACGCCTAGCCAAAAATATCTACATTTTCTTAGAGATGCATGCTAACATAGGAATGAAAAGACAGTGTCTATGATTTTCTTTGAAATACTTAAGCAAAAAAGAAAAAAACATTTGACGCCTATGTAGCACCTATCTTGATTTGCTGAATCTCAATGATGGGGAAAGGAGGGTTTTTTTATATTTTATATACTTCTGAATATACTCAAAAGGGCAGTTGGACTAAAGTTGTTTGGTGTTAGTTGCTCAACAATACCAATGGACAATTAATTCTTTTTATTTTCTTTCTCAGATTTCAGGAAGCTAAGAATGACCCGTACTTCTGAGAAAACAGCCTAGACTCAATCAGAAGAAAATGGGCATTCATTAGTTAGCTCTACTAATAAGAAATCTCTCTGAATCTACTCAAAGAACTTCTTGTAAATTAATATGAGAACTGAATATGAGCCAAGAGAGTGACACAGCTGCTAAAAAAGAAACAAAATACAATCTTAGGCTTCATTAGAAGAATAGTATCCAGAAAAGGAGGGTAACAGTACCATGTACTCCTCGCTGGTTAGTTCATGACTGGAGAATTGTGTTCTGGCTTTTTTTGGTTTTGTTTTAATATAAAATCAAAAAAAACATCACCTATGGATGGAAATGTGTTCTGTTTTGAGCACCACATTTTAAGAACACTTACAGGACAGAATGATTGGAAGGAGGGATATCAAACTAGTAAGGAATTAGAAACCAAAAGTGCATAATGACTGAAGAAACTGGGTGTGTTTAGTTTAGAGAAGAAAACTCTTTCTAGCCTTCCACTTCACCTCTACCATACAGACCAATGTAGTGTTTTCCACAGGATTTCAAGAGTTGTTAATGCATATTCCGTAATTAAAGAAGACTGAGGTAAATACTCTTTTTCTCTAAATGACTTAACAAAGTGTTCAATATCCTAAACAGCTTTGTTAATGTCCAAGAAAAAGGATGATCAGTATTTCTCAAATATGACCATTCATTCATTCATTCAACAAATATCTACTAAGCACTAATTATTAGTTAACCACTTCTCCAGGTGCTAGGAACACAAAATGAACAGTTTTAACATCCTGGTGGATAGTTTGGGGGAACAACCAGGCTAAGTCTCTATTCCTCTAACTTGCACTGTGCTTCCTCAATTCCAAGTCTTTGACTATGCTCTCAGCCTAGAATGCACCATGTCTAATCTTAATCCAAACACTATCTCATCCACGAAGCTTTTTTCATCATCGTAAGCAAAAATATTCCCTCTTCTTAGTAAACCCATAGCTCTCAGTATTTGTACCCATTTCTTGCTAACAGACTAAGTCTCTTAATTACCTTTGGGTCTCTCACAATATCCAGGACAGCGTCTTGCATGCACAGGTACTCAGGAAATATAAGCTGAATAAATAATCACCTTCAAATAATTGGATTATCTTATAAAAGAAGGCAGACTAGGTAGGTCTCTACTGTTCCACAGGAAAGAAATAAGCAAAAGTGATGAAGTTAGATGCAAATTCTACTTCAATTACAGCTAACAACAAACAGGTTACCTTATCAGTGCCCAAAGGTGTTCTCAAAGTAGCCAAATGACTATATGCCAAGTGTTTTAGGGATATAGTTCACTGACATGAATGATTAACTCTTAAAATCTAGGAAGTACTGTGTATCTTACTGTATTAGACAAAAGGTAACTTTTGAAACATGCTATCTGTAGTAATAAAAACTTCTTAAAATTAAGCTTAAACATGAAACGTCCTTTCATTTATTAGTACAGTGATACATCACTTAGCTACAGGGATACTTTCTAACAAACGTGTTGTTAGGCAATTTCATCACTGCACAAACATCACAAATGTACTTCCAGAAACCTAGATGGTAGAGCCTACTACACACCTAGGCTATATGCTACAGGCTATATTGCTCCTAGGCCATAAGCTTGAATGGCATGTTACTGCACTGAATATGGTAGGCAACTGGAACACAAAAGTATTTGTGTATCTAAACACAGAAAAGGTATAGTAAAAATACTGTATTGGTCAGGCACTGTGGCTCACGCCTGTAATCCCAGCACTTTGGGAGACCGAGGCAGGTGGATCACCTAAGGTGAGGAGATCGAAATCAGCCTGACCAACATGGAGAAACTCCATCTCTACTAAAAATACAATATTAGCTCGGTGTGGTGGCACATGCCTGTAATCCCAGCTATTCAGGAGGCTGAGGCAGGAAAATCGCTTGAACCCAGGAGGCGGAAGCTGCAGTGAGCTGAGATCATGCCATTGCACTCCAGTCTGAGCAATGAGAGCAAAAACCCGTCTCAAAAAAAAAAAAAAAAAAACTACACAAAAGATGGTACACTTGTATAGGGCACTTACAATGAATGAAGCTTGCAGGACTGGAAGTTGCTCAGTGAGTGAGTGGTGAGTGACTGTGAAGGCCTGGGACATTACTGCACGCTACTGTAGACTTTATAAACACTGTACACATAGACTACATTAAATTTATTTTTTTTAATTACACTACAAGATTGATGGCTTTGAGGTCACTAGGCAACAGAAAATTTTCAGCTCTATTATAACCTTATGGGACCACTATTGTATATATATGTGCCCCACAGCTGACCAAAACGTCATTATGTGGCACATGACTGTATGATGACTATATAATAATACCTACTATGTGTCACACACAGTGTTAAGTATAGAGGATAAGAGACACAAAGACACTATCCCCATCCTGGAAGAGCCAATACAATGCTGTTTGATTATGTTCCCAAAGCAAACCTGATATAAATCTGAATGCCTAGGTATCTACCTCAATAACAAATGCTCCTTAGATGAGGAAATTCCTTAGATTTTCAATATTTTGCAATCAGAGAAATAACTATGAAGTCATCAGCTTCTCTTAAAGCCATCTATTCACACTCCTAAACATATTCAGGTGTTTGAACAAGCTACTCATTCTGCCTTTCTAGTTTAAAAGTAGAAGACAAAAGAAATCACAGGATACTTCCAGATGCCAAGGACATCTTGAATTTTTCTCCCAAACTGAAAGCTGTAGTCTTTGCTGGCATGGACCCTGCCTTACTTGTGTCCCCAGTATTTAGCACTGTGCCCAGGACACAGCAAAACAGTGAACAAATGAGGGAATCAGTGAGAGAAATGAATGACTCCAATGTACCTGGATGAAAAAGAATACCTTAAAGCACTAACAATTTGGTTTTTTATTAGAAACCTGCCAAGGAATGGAAGCATGTAAGTAGATCCTTAAGTTAGTTTTCAGGATTTAAAGTGCAATTTCTAGGTAATTTATTGATAAATAATTACCATAAGTAAACTTAACGTCTTGGTTGCTTCTAAGGGACTAAAATTAATTTATTGATCAGCAAAGCTAAATGACCAAACTATAATGCAAAGAAAAACCCAAACCACTTAATACACTCACAACTTACCCATAAGATAATCAATAACTCATCAAACTTATTTAACAAACTGCTTAGAAATCAAAACAACTTCATAGCATCAAGTGTTTAAACCGCTCTTCAAAAGTCCTAAAATCAGGCTGGGCGTGGTGTCTTACACCTGCAATCTCCGCACTTCGGAAAGCTGAGGTAGGCAGTCACATGAGGTCCGGAGTTTGAGACCAGCCTGGCCAACATACTGAAATCCTATCTCTACTAAAAATACAAAAATTAGCCAGCCATGGTGGTGAGCTTCCGTAATCCCAGCTACTTGGGAGGCTGAGGCAGGAGAATCACTTCAACCCAGGAGGTTGAGGTTGCAATGGGCAGAGATCACACCACTGCACTCCAGCCTGGGAGACAGAGCAAGACTCCATCGTAAAAAAAAAAAATCCTAAGATCCACATTTTTGCAAATTCTCATTTGAACCATAAAAATCATAAACTGTATGCTTTCTTTTTCTTGAGTATAAAAGTGATATGGTCACTGCAGAGAGCATAGAAAATATACACAGGTTCAAAGAAGAAAATTTAAATTATCCATCATGACGCATTCTCTCCCAGTCTTTTTTCCTATGCAGATGTAACTTCTTTATATACTGTTACTATTCCTACACACCAGGCAACAGACAACACATCTCCCACTGTGCCAGTAACCTAGGCATCCCCAGCAGAATCATGTTCCAGGGATACTTTCTTAATGTCTAACTTTTATAGATGTGTACTTTTATAAAACAAGACCAAATCTGCTATTGAGTAATCCTTTAAAGTTTCCATTAACTCCTACAAAGACAAAGAATGCAGATTCCAGTAAAAATGCTTCCAATGACTAGAAATGGACCTAAATTTAACAAGGGAAGAAACTGCCCCCATTGGTTTTATGTACCCTAAGTCTGATATTATCATATGCTATGTTCTGCTCCAAGTAGACCAGGTCCTTTGAGGTCTACAATCTTTCATTTTTACCTCAAAAATCCAAAGTATGTTCCTCAACCAAAACTTTGTCAGTTTCACACTAAAAGTACGAAACAAGGAGAATGCAAGGTCTGGGTTCCGGTATCTGCTCCACTACTAAATAATTGAGTGGCATTGGGTCCTAGCTTCTATCTCATTTTCTCCGTTTGTCAATAGGAATATCACTACTAATGCATATCATAGGGCTGCTGTAAGGCTCCAAAATCCAACAGATCAGATAAAGCGCGCTTGAAAAAATATTATTCAAATTTAAGGTGGAAATCTTTTGAAAATACACATCCCCTATAAAAACATAAACACCACTTCCTCTGATATGCAAAGGTGCCATTTCTAATGGTGATGGCTACCCATGTATACATAGTGGGACAATACCATCAACAGATCTGTACACAGGACAGACATGCAAAGTGTCACAGACTCACAGATCCAACTTCCCTAGCAGAAACAGACGACATTTATCATTCACCTCCTGTCATCAGAGTCTGCTCCATCCTAATTCACAAAGGCCAACCTGACCCTGATTACTGCATGTTTGACTGTTGTGCCTGTAATTACCCAAAATTTAACGCCCAAGCCACAGAAACTTTTTAAAGTTAATTTTAATAATTTAACAAGCACCCATGTACCCACCAGCCAAAATCTAGGATCTTTATGATAACCTACTTCCATCATATTACAATCCCATCTCTCTGTAAGCAAACAAAATTTGCAACGGTTATTGAGTTCTAGCAGTCTTTCTATCATCCATTCCTCTCACAAATCCGTTTCAACACAACAGTACTCATTAGAAACAAGCTTTATTAATGGTGTCAAAGGTCAGGTCTCAATCTTAAAAAAAAAAAAGATGATTCCAATTTACAAGGTTTTTAATAAGGTCACACTGGCACCATACTCTACCAATCAATCAAGATCAATCTTACTTCCTTAGTAACCACTATAACACTGAGGAGGACTCTATCTAAGCAGGAGAATTCCATTAGAACTTTTCATTTTGTACTCCAGGTGAAAACTCTGACTTTCTGAAAGTCAGTTTATTGGGTAAAGTCTCCTTGACACAGACTCATCCTGGAATAGCTAGCAAAATCTTCAATGGAATCCATTGATTCTACACTGATTTGAAGATAATGAAAAACAGACATCATGCAGCTTCTGGAGAGACTCTCTAAAAATTCCCTCCCAGGCCAGGCCTGGTGGCTCATGCCTATAATCCCAGCACTTTGGGAGGCCAAGGAGGAAGGAAAAGGCCAAGAGTTCGAGACCAGCCTAGGCACACAGCATAGTCAGACCTTAGATTAGTTAGGTGTAGTGGTACACACCTCTACTCCCAGTCAATTGGGAAGCTAAGGCAAGAGGATAGCTTGAGTCTAGCAGTTTGAGGTTGTAATTGGCTCTCATGGAGCCACTATACTCCAGCCTGGGTGACAGAGCAAGACCTTGTCTCAAAAAAATAAAAATTCCCACCCAAGGACCCAGTGATCTTCAAATTATTAGCATTCAATTCAGAACAGAGTTCTCTAAGACTGTAAGTTCTAACAAGAGTTCCTCTTATTGCACTCTGAGTCCCACTATGCAAGTATGAGTCTGTTACAAACGACTTCATCAACTGATGACGGGAAACAAGTCAGACGGTGTGGTATTAAAGTAGGTCTAATTACATCAAAATCAAATAACTTTAGATTTATGGTAAACTTTTTTTTTTTTTAAAGATGGGGTTTCACCATGATGGTCAGGCTGGTCTTGAACTCCTGACCTCAGGGGCTCCACCCACCTCGGCCTCCCAAAGTGCTAGGATTGCAGGCATGAGTCACAGCACCCAGCCAGTAAAATTCTTAAAGCAACCAAGTGGCTTAGTAATTATTAGAAATTAGGCCTTTATTAATGGTGTCAAAGTCAGAGCTCTTGTTAAATATGGTCCTAATTAACTCATATCACATATTTACACTCACCCATTTTTTTTTCTTTTTTTTTGAGACAACGTCTCACTCCCTTGCACAGACCAGAGTGCGGTGGCACGATCTCGGCTCACTACAACCTCCACCTCCCAGGTTCAAGCAATTATCCTGCCTCTGCCTCCTGAGTAGCTGGGATTACAGGCATGCACCACCATGCCCAGCTAGTTTTTGTATTTTTAGTAGAGACAGGGTTCCATCATGTTGGCCAGGCTGGTCTAGAACTCCTGACCTCAAATGATCCACCTACCTTGGCCTCCCAAAGTGCTGGGATTACAGGCGTGAGCCACTGCGCCCAGCCACTTATGCTATATTTTACCTTGTATAGTACAAAAGTTTGAGACTGTATGAGTCTCATTGCCCTTTTGTTTCATTTGTTTCGTCCTGATCCTATAAAAGAGTAATAGCCACTTTGAAAGACGTTACATTCTCAGGTTATCAGTTGATATACATGTCAAATAGAATAGCAGCCAAAGGTGCCTAACTACAAAAGGTTACTTAAAATAAGTAGAATGTCATTGTTATAAATATAAAAACAACATCTGGTTCCATATAACAAAGCTATTTCCATATCCCAACAGATGGCCCACAGTAATAATGCTCTGCTGATGTGATTATACCAAATTCTATTAAATCAAAAAATCCTGTACAGCAGATGCCTTTTCCAATTTCAGAGTAAGTCAATCTCTTTAACCAAAAACACTATGCTTTGGTTCTTATTTGTGCATTAAAATCAAGTTATACCAATTAAGATGGTCAAATTTTTTGACAGTTGTCATAAAATGCCACTGTGGTGTTTTCTGGGTTTTGGAGTGGGAAAGGTAAAAAGTAACTCCCTCTAGAACTAAAAGACTAACTGCTCAAAATGGAAAACAAAAAGTCATAGTTAAAGGAAGGCTAAGGGGAGAGGTAAAAGTGAGCTTCAGCTGCCTCAGCTAAGGTTTCTGAATAGTGGCAATGTGGAAAGCTAAGTGACTAACAAGGCCAACAGTGAAGATCAGTGAAAATAATGTAATTTCTGAGCTGAGAAGCTTTGAGACAAACAAAAAAATGTCTAAACAACATGTATCTTTGCACACTGTAGTGTTACGTCCACTTTAAAAAAAAATGGGGATGCAATGTCAAGTTAACTTTGCTGTTTAACTGTTTCCCCAGCTACATTCAAAATCAAATCTTCATATTCTGCTCATGCACTTACTTGAAATATTATCTTCTATTAATTCATAACACAGTAAACAGAACAGAGTAGTAATTAAGAGCCACTGAGTTCTCAAAACAGACTACAAGGGTTCAAATCTTGGCTCTTTCCATTCCTAGCTATGTTCCCTTAGTCAAATTACTTAACCTCTCTGTGCCCATTTCTTCATCTGTAAAACTAAGAAATATTTATAAACTCCACAATATATTTATAAAATCTATTTACAAAATTTATAAAATCTGTTTACAAAATTTATAAAATCTTAGGGGTTGTAAGATATGGATAATGAATGTAGAGTGCTTAGAAAACTTTTAGGCCCATAGTAAGGCCTCAAAAAATGTTAGCTAGTATTATCATTATCATTCTTACCACATGAACTCTGTGAAAGTTCTGAAAGAAAAGAAATATGAAATGATTTGTCTAAAACACAGAACAAACAAGTGCCAGAATCTAGGGGGGAAAAAATCTTCATTTTAAGTCCAGAAGATTAACCATTAAAAATCAGTGGGTTGAGTGTGGTGGCTCCCGCCTGTAATCCTAGCACTTTCGGAAGCCAAGGCTGGATCACTTGAGCCCAGGAGTTCAAGACCAGCAGAAACAGCAACATGGCAAAACCCCTTCAATACAAAAAATGCAAAAATTAGCTGAGTGTGCTGGTGCGCACCTGTAGTCACAGCTACTTGGGGGGCTGAGGTAGGAGGATCACTGGGGCCCAGGTGGTTGAGGCTGCAATGAGCTGTGATGGCACCACTGCACTCCAGCCTAGGCAAGAGAGAGAGCTGGTCTCAAAAAAAAAAAAAAAAAAAAAAAACCCAGTGATTCTTCAAGTAAGTACATTTTCCAGTCCCTCTAAGTCTCCCGGAAATTACATGGGGATCCCTTAAGTTAAAATAGCAGCATCGAGTAGTGGATATAGTACAGATATGAACCAAGAAGACCCACTTGCTCCATCAATTACTTAGGTGTACAACCCTAAGCAGGTCACCTAACCTTCAAATTGCTCATCTCAAGATGTTCTGCCTTTATCACAGGGTTGTTGAGATCAAATAAGACAATGTATGAAAAAATGTATGTAAACCAATAAAACACTACATGAATGTTCAAGGGCCATGTCTTATTCATCTTTATATCCCCAACGCCTAGCAAAATGCATGGCAGAGATTATAATCTAAAAAAAAAGCCATGGGAGGGGTTGGCAGGGCAAAGATTCGATGAAAATGGGGAGGAGTTTAAAAAAACAAGAAACTTGGCCAGGCGCAGTGGCTTGCAACTGTAATCCCAACACTTTGGGAGGCTGAAGCAGGCAGATCACTTGAGGTCAGGAGTTCAAGACCAGCCTGGTCAACATGGTGAAACCCTGTCTCTACTAAAAATGAAAAAATTAGCTGGGCATGGTGGTACATGCCTGTAATCCCAGCTACTAGGGAGGGTAAGGTGGGAGAATTGTTTGAACATGGGAGGCAGAGGTTGCAGTGAGCCAAGATTGCGCCACAGCACTCCAGCCTGGGTGACAGAGACAAACTCCGTCTCAAAAAATAATACAAGAAACTCAAATGCCCATCAACTAAAGCAATGGATATCAATGTGGTGTATCCATACAGTGGAATATTATTTGGCAATAAAAAGCAATGAAATGCTGATACATGCTACATGGATGAGCCTTGAAACATATGCTAAGTGAAAGAAGTCAGACACAGAAGACCATATGTTGTATGAAATGCCCACAACAGGCATTTGAAATTGTCAACATATCTATGAGATGGTAAGTGCATTAGCATGGCTGCCTGGAGGTGGGGGTATGGGAAATGACTGCCAATGGGTACAAGGCTTCTTTTAGAAATGTTGTCCTAAAAATGACTCTGGTGATGGTTGCACAACTCTGTGATTACACTAAAAACCACTGACTTGTATACTTTAAATGAATGAATGATAGGGTATGTGAATTATATTTCAAGAAAGTTAGGTTTTTTTAAAAATAAGATAAATTTAAGAAGAGAAGCGTTAAAGTATAAAATCACTGGCTTTGGAACATAAGTTCGTTTCTTTTTTAAAGAAAATACTAAGACTTACCATATCAGATCGTAATGTCTCTACAAATCCTGTCACCTATTCTTCTCCAGCAAATCTGTCACCTATTCTCCTTCCTTTCAAATTTCTCTCTAAGGTTACAAATTATCCCCTCTGGCTTAATTCAATTGTCTTTTCATTGTAGTCACTGTTTCTGAACTTCTATACTGCATTTGAAACTGTCAACACCCTGCCTTATAGAAAATCTTTCTATCCTTGGCTTCTGCGGAACTGATGCACTTTCTGGTTCTTCTCAGAATGCTATTTGGGTCCCCTATTATGGGACCCAAAATTCCAAACCTCAAAGTTCTTTCTTCATTATACTACTATCTTCCCAACACACATCTACTGATGTGTTCTACTAGCATCTATATCTCTGGTCAGTGCAAAATCTACCTTTCATCTAACTGTTCATTATATATAGAAATAATTACATGCGTGAGGTTAAGTAACTTGGCCAAAGTACCTTCTGATTTTAATATCTCATTCAGATTTAATGAATTAAACACATGTAAGGAGCTTAGAACAATGTCTGGCATACAGTAAGTAGTCAATAAATGTTAGCTATTATTTTATTCCCACAACCACTATCTTATATCAGACCCTCATAATCTTATTCCTAAAAGTCTCCAAGAGCATTCCAGTCAGTCTCTCCGCTCCCAGGACACTCAGCTGATATAAAAAACCTTCCTCAGGAACAAAATGCATCCTCTTACTCTCATTCTTTAGAATCCCTTGTGGTATCCTATCAAACTAAACCCCCTATCCTTGAAAGATCCTCCACCAATACCCCCTCGCCAATCCCAAACTCATTTATTATTCACCAACACAGATGATCTGACAGTCAAGCTACTTGATATCCTTTGCACACTGCCACTTCTCTGCCTTTGCACAGGCCCCTTCAACTCTCCTGAAATACACCTCTTCCCCGTTGGAAATTTGTATCTTTTTCAAATGTCACTTATACTTTTGACTTTGGTTGTATCGTTATCCCAAGGAGAAATCTGATGGTGTTTAGTAATTCGGAAAGATGAACATGTTGTTTCCCCAACAGAAGAAACAACTCTGTTCTTTTGACGTAAGTTTAAGCTTTCCAAGAGACCACATATCTTATTCGTCTCTTCATACCGACTACTTCACACATAGATAACACCGTACTTCACAGAAGTACACAAATGCTGACTGACTTACCAAAAAAGAAAAAAAAAAACTCAGTATGTATCAGAACAACATTCTCTATTTTCCACTGCCCCACCCATATTTAGCATAATGAAAGCAGACAGAATCTAGAATCTATATTTAAATATTTTCATTCTACATAGAAGGAAAAGGAAGAATACATGAACTGTACCAGATAAAAGGAAAAAATGTCAAAAACACACTCAAAGAATGTACAATGTGAAAAACAAATCAAGGGAGAATGCAGGCCACTTTGGAATCTAACAAGCGACTCTGAAACATTAAGATTTTTTATTTTACCCAAACAAATGAACAAAAAATAGCCAAAATAAACACGTTCCGGCCTCATCCAAAAAAAAAAAATCTAATAAAAGCATGAAAACTTCCCACTTTTGTCCTCAGCAGCACAAAACCAAGACTCACCTCAATTCTGAGACACAAAAGCAAAAAGAGAAATCCTCCTATTTAAAAAAGTTAATCACATCTATAATATATGCCACTCAGAAAAAGAGAGAGGAGTTACTGCTTTTCTATAAATACTTGCTAGGGACCAGGAGGAATAGGCTTCTCTCACTGTTACTGTGGTCTATTGGCCTATTCCTGTACACGGGAGCAATCTGTAGTCTCAAAAGAGCAAAATGGAAGATGGAAACCTTAATCTGGAAGAGACATTAAGAAAAAAAACTACTCAAAACACGTTTCAAACCAGTTTCGAAAATGGGAGTGCAATGGGTATGCAACAGAGTAAAAGTGAAGTAAAAGAGCTTCTACAAAGTAAGTGACTAGGTGAAACTAGTGCTGCCTTATGAGAAAAAGAGCTATGTATATAACGCTCCTATGGTATGCTTTTTCACTGGGAAACAAAACAGAAGGAAGAAAACAAACACAAATAAATGTTAAAAAAAAAAAAAAAAAAAAAAAAGACCAAAAAGGTGCCCACCAATCTCTAAACTCCCTGGCTCTAACTCATTCAGGAATCTAACTAGGGACAACACAGATGTGGACCGCACCAACAAGGAATAGAAAAACCTTTGCCAATCAGACACGCAAAAAGTAAAACAGAAATGACAGATATACACCTCAATACATCCGTAGCAAGCGCTTATTCTCTCTTTATGATTAAGCAATAGAGAAAAGAATAAGAGCTGCTAATGGAAGACGAGAAAAGATGTTAATGAAACTAAGCCCTGTTATGTCCCCTACTGGCCTCAATTTCAGAGTACAACTCTTGATTCCTCATCTAACCAAAAGTCGGCCTCAGCAAAGCAAACTGACCCTAACGTCTTCCATGCCACCCGGAGGAAATCACAGAGGAAAAACCATCCCGTTACCCTCCCTCCTCACCAGCTGCAAAAATGGAGTGGGGGGGGCGGGAGACACTCTACCACGTGGGCAGGATGCAACACACACAGGACAGCAACACGTCCGCACGGAACGGCTGCCTTTGCCCTAATCCCAGCAAAGGACACCGACACAGGATGGGCGGGAACGCAGGCCCCCTTGCATGGGCCTCCTCACCCCAAAGGGCCACCCCGAAGCGTGAGGTACGCTCGCCCTGCCGGCAGAAAAGCGCCCCCAAGCTTGAAGGGAAAAAGCCGCAGAGTGCCGGGGTCGGGGGCTAGCCCAGGCCAGGGGACAGGTCACGGAGGGAAAGAGACAGTCGCAGCCTTCGGACTCGGCGCCCCCGGGATCTACCTCTGGTTCCCCGGGGCCCCGCCTGGGGGAGGGGCGGGAGGCGCGGAGCCGCGGCTTTCCAGCTGAGGGGCAGCAGCAGCTGAGGAGAAGCGCCGCGGGGGAGGGAGGGACCCAGCCCTCGGCGCCCGCCAGGCCGCGGCCCCGGCCCGGGCCCGGGCCCCAGCCCAGGCCCCCTGCCCCTCCCGCGGCCACTTCGCAGCGCGGCCGCGGCTAGAAGAGACAGGGCGTCTCGCGGAGGGCAGCCCCTGCCTCAGTCCCGGGAGATGCCCCAGCCCCGCCTCCTCGCCCGCCGCCCAGGTCCGGCCGCCCAGGCGGCGGGCACTTACCTCAGGCTGCGCAGGCCGGGACGGCCCGGCCGAGCCCCCGGCCGCTGCGTGAGTCTCCGCCCCCAGGGAAAGGTCCCAACGGTGCCTAGTGCGAGCGGTCGAGGCCCCGAGCAGCGCCGAAAGCAGCGGCGGCAGCAAGAGCAGCCAACATCCGGGGCCGCGCACCCGGAACTACTTCCCGACCCGCATTCTCCCCCCCCCCCCCCCCCCCGACCTCGCCACCGCCGCCGCCGCCTCTTGCGACGTCGCTGCGTCAAGTCCAGCGCGGTCACGACTGCTTCGACGCGCGCGGGATCCCTCCGCTGGGACAAGTAGTGCCCTGAGGCTGCCGGGGCTCTGCCTCGGCGCAGCTGGTGTCATCTAGCAGCCGGCAGTTCCGAGCGATTTGG
The DNA here is from genome assembly GCF_009761245.1 of Sapajus apella. Taxonomy (NCBI): domain Eukaryota; kingdom Metazoa; phylum Chordata; class Mammalia; order Primates; family Cebidae; genus Sapajus; species Sapajus apella. Next base: position 14,331,241 of record NW_022437002.1, read on the forward strand.
GGTCCCTGTGCCTTGGAGTGGCGTCTGGAGAGTGAGGGCGGCGGAGGCTGCCCCGCAGTTGAGGACAGTAGGGATCGTTGGTTTTGAACCCTGCCCACGGATACCTGGGGCCCCATGACCCCAAGGAATGGTGCCAAATGTCCTTCCCCGCCCCCCAACCTCCGCCACCTCACCGTAGCGACAGGCACCTTAGCCTCCTCTCCAGGAAACCTGACGCCTTTTCCGACCTGGCACACCGCGGATTCCGGGACCCCCAACAAAGGCGCCTTGGACCTTCAGGACACCCCTCCTTTCAGAGCTTCATGAGCCCCAGGTGCTAGACGCGTCTCTGCCGAGGCCTTTCCCGTACCTGGTCTTACTTTCCTTCTTAAGGCAAAGGAGTTGGAACTCTAAAGGCCCTTCTGATTCTCAAGGTAGCTACCCAGGTTATGGTCCTGCTATCAGTAGGCGGTACGTTTAGAAGGGGTAGTTTTGGTCGACTATTGAACTTTGGAATTTACTTCTACGTCGGTCTTCACTGATTCTTTCTCTAAACTATTAACACTGAATCTGGCCTATAATTTCACACTTAATTGCATTCCAGAGTATTATTTGCTGTTGCTTCATTCGCGTTAGTCACATATTCCCCTGCAGTACCAAACACACTTTTGAACTCACATTGGGTGGCTCAATATTTGGAGACTTAGATATTTGTTAAATGAGTACTAGGCTGGTGGGATGAGAGGAAAAGGAGAGGCATGAGTGAATTGGCCCTGGGTAGTTTTTTGACATAGCCTCAAAGGGTTCAGATAAAGATCTCCAACAGATCGGAGCATACAATTCCTTCAGTAAACATTGAACACCTGCCATTTGTCAAGCATTTCTGGGCACTGGGGATTCAAAACACTCACATATTCCTTTTCTTTATAGGACTAGGAAGATTCTGAACGTTCATGTACTCATTCACTTAACAAATATTTGCCAATCACTGCTAGGGTTGCCAGATACTATTTTAGTGCTTGGGATGTATCAGTAAACAGGAGAGAGAGAAAACAAATACTCTTCCCTCTTGGAGCATTCATTCTATTATAAGGAGAAAGATGATAAATATAAGAGAATTATGTAATATGTTAGAAGGCATTGGGTGCTGTAAAAAAAAATACCAGGGTAAGGGGTACGAGGAAAACTGGAAGAAGGGGGTTTGCAATTTTTTTTTTTTTTTTGAGAGGAAATTCCGCTCCATCGCCCAGGCTGGAGTGCAGTACTGTGATCTCGCTCACTGCAACGTCCGCCTCCCGGGTTCAAGTGATTCTCATGCCTCAGCCTCCTGAGTAGCTGGGATTACAGGTGCGTGCTACCACGCCCAGCTAATTTTTGTATTTTTAGTAGATACAGGGGTTTCACCATGTTGACCAGGCTGGTCTCAAACTCCCAACCTCCCAAAGTGCTGGAATTACAGATGTGAGCCACGGCACCGGGCCTGCAATTTCAAATACAGCCATCAGCGTGGGCCTCATTCATAAAATGACTTTAATCAGAGATCTGAAAGAGTTGAGGGAGTCAGCCATGCAGTCGTCTGGGGAAGAGTGTCCCAGGCAGAAGGAATAGCTAGCTGGTGGAAAGGTCCCCCAGATGAAAGTCTCAGGAAGTGTTAGAAATAACAAGGAGGCCATAGCCAGTTAGAGCAGTGTGAGCAAATGGGAGCTGAATGAGGAGATAAGGTCAGAGAGAGGGGTCTTGAAGGCAACTGTAAACAGAACCACTGCTGGGCTTTGAACAGAGGAGTGATATGATCTGACTCACACTTTCAAAAGGCCAGTGCTAAGAGCAGACCATAAAAGGACCAAGGTGGAAGCCAGAGGCTACATTACCCAGGTACAAGATGATGGCTTGAACCGGATAGTAGCAATGAGTAAGATAAATAAGACGCAATCTCAGCCGGGCACAGTGGCGCTAGACTATAATCTCTGTTATTAAGGAGGCTGAAGCAGGAGAATAGGACCACTTGAGCCCAGGAGATCAAGTGCAACCTGGGCAACTCAGCAAGCCCCCATCTCTAAAAAAATTAATAAAGTACAGTCTGTCTACTTTAAGAACTCATAGTCTAGTGGGAAGCAGGTAGATTAGATAATTACAATGCACTGTGATTAAGGATTCTGAAGAGGAGGACACGCTTGCCAGATTTCCTTAGAGAGGGTAGAAGTTTCCAGAGCTTCAAGTTGCCAAAGGCATTGGAAGTTTCTAATTATTTGTTGGGCCATAAGGTAGATCCCTGATAACATGGCTAACACTCATCTTCCCAGCCTTTCAGGTCTCAAAACCTACAATCATCTGAGTGGAGTTCTAGGTAGAAGGATACTAAAAAGCAGTCTGGGTCACGCATTTAAGGAGGTGGACCAAGCTGATATTATCGCCATTTGTCAGAAGACAATGAGGCCAGCAGTCACCAGGTTTTAACTTGAGACTGGGATCAAGATCATAAAAGTCCCAGACAAAGAATCTCTCTGAGCCAGTTGAGTACAGTCACCCAGATGGTAGAGTTAAAGAGTAGAGAAACTTGACTGGGCACAATGGCTCACACCTGTAATCCCAACACCAGGAGGTGGAGGCGGGAGGATTGCTTGAGCACAGGAGTTCAAGACCAACCTGGGCAACATAAGGAGACTCTGTCTCTGCAAAAATAAAAAAATTAGCTGGCAGGGTGGTGTACACCTGTGGTCCCAACTATATAGGAGGCCGAGATGGGAGGATCCCTTGGGCCTAGGAGGTCAAGGCTACAGTGAGCTATGCTTGTGCTATTGTACGCCAGCCTGGGTAACAGGGCAAGACTCTGTCTTAAAAAAAAAAAAAAAAGAGAGAGAGAGAGAGGGTAGACTTAGCTCCAAGTCTGGAGCTTTTGTTTTTTTTTTTTCTTTATCAAATTTTTTTAACTTTATAGAAATGGGATCTCACTATGTTGTTCAGGCTTGTCTTGAACTCCTGTTTAGCACCACCTCTAACAAGTCTTGGGCAGCTCCTCTCCCCTCACTTGTCTGGGATTCTGTGGTGCTTCCCTAAAGTGCTCATTCTGGGCTAATATGGGGTAGGGTTGGAGAGAGAACAGAGGTGAATAGCTGCCAGAATGAGGTGGGAAGGTGAGGATCAGCAGCCTTTGGGAAGGAAAGAAGTATGAGCTCCTGGGTGCTAAAAGGTGGAGGAGCAATAAAACTTATTACATATGGGATTCATGCTAAATTAGTAGTTTTTTTAAGATTAAAAGAAGAGTAGAGGAGTATCCCCCCTCAAAAAAAAAAAGAAAGAAAGAAAGAAAGAAAGAAAGAAGGCCAGGCACGATGGCTAACGTCTGTAATCTCAGCACTTTGGGAGGCCAAGGTGGGAGGACCACTTGACCTCAGGAAGTCGAGACCAACCTGGGCAACAAAGTGACACCCTGACTCTAAGATAAGTAAAAAATAAATAAAAAGCTAGAATGGCCATAGTAGCAGGGGACATTGTGAGGAAGAAAAACTTAAAGCCTAGATTAAGAAGGCAGACCTAGAGTCAAGTCCAGTATTCCATAGCTTACTTTTTTGTGCCTACATCCAGTTATTTAGTTCCTTTTAATCTCTGTTTCCCTGCCTATAATATGTGAACAATAATCATAGCTACCTAGCAAAAGAGACTATGCACATACTGCCAAAAATAAAGGTCCCTGAGACAGCTGTTATTATTTATAAGGTCCTAGTGTCAGCACAGAAAAGAGTATAGCAGTTCACTGTCTTGGGAGATGGAAGTGGACTGGAAGGGAGGGTGGAGAGCAGGAGAGCCTTCAAAGAGGAGATAGCTCAGGGGACAGATCCTTAAAAAACACAGATTGCCCAGTGGAATAAAGTAGTGGTTTTATTGTTTTGTATTGTTTGCAATCTTTTCCTAGCTTCATCTGAATTCTGAATTATCTGAAAGGAACATAGCCAAAGCTGGGCTGCAATAGCCATACAAAAACCTTGATTGGGCACTGGCAGTGCTTCAACAGCAGTGTTCAACACTTCACGTGACCCAGCCACTTAAATAAATGAGCCTTTACCTGATCCTTTTCTCCCTCTGTATTTGTTGTAAGAGGAAATCAAAAAACGAGAAATAAATTTAAAATGAGCCAAGACTTGCAAGAGGGAGAGAGAAAAACAGGAGAGAGCCCCTCCTATTATTCCTAGCCCAGGAAAAGCCTTACAGATTCCCTGGATATCTTTATGTCATATTTTATAACTCATGAATTCAATTTTTTTAAAGGCTATACATAGGCCATCTAAAAGTTCTCAGCACTACTGACTGCTATTTGAGGAAAATGCTTGGACGTTGGTCACTTATGCATACTTAAAGAGCATTCAATAATCATTTAGCAAGCACCTACTTTATACCAGGTGTTACACTAAATACCAAGGAGTCAAAAGAGAATAAAAGAGAAGCAGACATGTAAACAATTAATCTCAATGCAATTTGGTAGAAATTTATACTTATGCCATGGAAACAGAAAAGAAGCAAGGCTTAATTCTGTCAAATTGGTTGAGGTAGAGACTCGGGCACAGTCACGGGGGCCAAAGAAAGCTTCACTCTTAAAAGTTAAGGTTAAGACTAAGTTTCAATAAATGAGTAGGAATATTCCATGCAGAGACAGAAGCAAGACTGGCAGTAGGAAAAGACGATTGGGGGCAGAGAACAGCTTGTGCAAAGTCGAAGAGGTAGGGTAGATACAAGAAAAGTAGAGGCCACTGAAGTTATAGTCTTATAAGTAGTCATTAAATATTAGTGGCTGATAGGAATAACTAACTCATACAGCTAGACAACATCACTCTATGTAAACCATCATTGAGTTCCTGTCCTCTGGTAGCTGGGTGTTAACTTCAGATTATATTGGTAAGGCAAAATGTGATCCCTCCCAAAGACTATTATTTAATCATTATTAGTAGAAAGGAGTAGCTTAGATTATTTTTTCCCAGTAGAAGGCATTAGCCTAAAATATATTTTTGCCTCTAAGCTGTCAGTGAATTTGCACTAGTGCATTCATACAATCTGCCATCCCCCTCCTGCAACCCATCTTCATGTTCCTTTTAACTACCTGGTTCAAACCTTGGCTTACTTCCACGCTTAGAATCACCCGAGCTAATTAAAAGCGTAGCGAAAGACACAAAGGCACCAAGACAGCTGAGCAAACATTAACAAATGTGTAGAGTAAATAAAGTACTTATATTATGTGTAAGCAATGGTGCATATGAAACTTGGGTGACACTAGGAAGAGTGAGTCAGAAGATGTTCAAACAGTAGGATCAAGGGAAATCTCTCTGCCAGTTAGCAATATCTTTTAGGATGACAAAAAGGAACCTGGTTAGCAGGGAAAAGTAGCCAAGGTTTGCATCCCAAAGGAGCCTGAAACTCTGATGCAAACTTGGTAGTAGGAAACAATTGTTTAAAGTTGTGAAGATATTGGCTTACTTGATGCCTAAGGAGCTAAATAAGAACCGTCAAGAAACCCCAATGCTGGATGGAGTTTGGCGGGGGAATAGTTAACATTTAGTGTTCCTTGTGTGACTAGCAACACGATGGGCCCTTTACATCTGGTTTTTTGTTTGTTTGTTTGTTTGTTTGTTTTCTTAACCATTACAGTAAAACTATAAGGTGGTCATCACGTGAAAGAAGAGGAAACATAGGCTCAGTAGTTCAAGAGTGTCAGAGGCAGGATTTGAAGCCAGAATTGTCTGATTCTAAGCCCTCTCTCTTGCCTACCTTCAAAGGCTCTAAACCAGCGGGACTGTTTACACCAGCGTGAGAGTCGTAATGTCCTGGGTGAGGCACTGTGAGAAGGTGTGATCCAAATATCACAAATAAAGGGTAAAGAGACCTATGGAAGACTATACAATTGTTCCCAAACACTCATTGTGCCTCCCAGAATTGGATTGTACTTTCCCATTGATAGCAGGCTTGTGTGTGACTTGCATTAGCTAATGAAATGTAGGTGGCAGTATGAGCCACTCCCAGCTGGAAGCTGTGCCAATGTGCTGCACCATGTTTTCCTTTCCTGCTGCCCTCATGACCAGCAACACTCCGGATAGAAGCTAATCCATCAGCCTCAGTCCCAGAGTGAAGACAATGTGCAGCAAAGCCACAGCTGACCTGGGAAGGATACAGCGTAAGCGAGAAAAACAACCTTTGCTGATTGGGCCACTGAGGTTTGGGGGGGTTGATACCGTAGCACAAAAGAGCCTAGCCGGGCGCAGTGGCTCACGCCTGTAATCCCAGCACTTTGGGAGGCCAAGGCGGGTGGATCATGAGTTCAGGAGTTCACCCCATCTCTACTAAAAATGCAAAATTTAGCCGGGCATGGTGGCAGGCACCTGTAATCTCAGCTACTTGGGATGCTGAGGCAGCTTGCTTGAACCTGGGAGGCGAAGGTTGCAGTGAGATCATGCCACTGCACTCCAGCCTGCGTGGCAGAGTGAGACTCCCATCTCAAAATTAAAAAAAAAATTAAAAAACAGAGCCTATACTGACTAATGCAGATACCTTCTGAATCTTTCTCTTTAGTGACCAAAATTTTTAGTGTCATCTTCAGGTAGAAAGATTGGTTGGGGATTATGAGAAGATACAGGGAATGGGATGACTGGTGTACTATAGTGAAAGGCAAAAATGCAGGATTTGAGGCAGGACATGGTGGCTCACACCTGTAATCCCAGAGCTTTGGGAGGCCAAGGCAGGAGGATCACTTGAGGCCAAGAGTTAGAGAGCCCACCTTGAGCAACATAGTGAGACAGTGCCTCTAAATTAAAATAAAATAAAAATACAGAATTTGAAACTCAGTCAGTCTTTATTTGTGGGCTCAGACAACCCTTTATAAGAAAGTGCCACGGACCATGTCATGCCCCAGAAGCTGGGGAACTTACGAAGAATGTTAAGATACAGCTCCTGGTTTTCCTTTATTATTATTTTTTAAATAGAGGCAAGGTCTCATTACGTTGCCCAGGCTGGTCTCAAACTCCTGGCCTCAAACAATCCTCCTGCTGATCTCCTAAAGTGTTAGAATTATAGGTGTGAACTACCATGCCCAGCACAATCCGTGTTTTTGAGAAAGGACCATACTCATTTGCTTCTAAACCTAGCAACCCAATACTGTATGTGGCAGCCTCTAGGCACTAAATAAGTAAATTTTTATCAAAGTGATGCTATGGAATAATTTAGAACTGTAACTGAAGTCCCCTAACTCCCCACAAAGGCTCTTCCTGTGTTGTAACGTATTGCTAACTTGGGTTTGGGATTATTAGTAGCTAATTTTTATATAAAACTTTATGTATACCTAATTTATTTGAAATGCCACACAAATGAAAAATATCCAGAACATCAAGATCTGCAGGGCCTGGAGCATGGTAAGTATTCAGTAAAGGCACTCAGTCCTCCCTGCAGGAATCACAAAGCACGGAAAACTCTGGAGAGCCCAACAGACATGGCAATGAGAAATCTAGCTTGAAGTGCACTGGGGACCAAGTTTTTCATGGGACCAGATTAAGAGAACATGTAGGTGAAGATTAAATTTAGGCAAACAGGCTGGGCATAGTGGCTCATACCTGTAATCCCAGCATTTGGGAGGCAAAGGTGGATGACTTGCTTGAGCCCAGGAGTTCAAGACCAGCCTGGACAACATGGTGAAACTCTGACTCTGGAAAAAACAAAACAAAAAGTATCCAGGTGTGGCAGTACATGCCTGTAGTCTCGGCTACTTGGGAGGCTGAGGTGGGAGGATCACTTGAACCCAAAAGTTTGAGGCTGCAATAATTCATGCCACTGTACTCCAGCCTGAGCAACAGAAAAAGACCTTGTCTAAAAAAAATTAGACAAACATAGGTGCAAATTCCTAACACTTTCTAGGCATTTCTAAAGCTTACTGGGCAGTAATTGAAAAACCAAAAACCATCTGTGGAATGTCCTTGATAGTACTGAAGAGAGTCCTGAGAACTAATTAGGACTGCTCAGATATGTGGATCAGTTCTTCAAAACTAGGAAGAGATTCAACCTGGTGTTTCTACTATTCACTTAAAAAGTGAAGATACTGCAAACATAACAGGCATCTGATTCTGGAGTATGACAGTGTTGGCATAATTAGAAATTGGGGACCAGGCACAGTGGCTCATGAGCGCCTGTAGTCCCAGCACTTTGGGAGGCTGAAGCAGGTGGATTGCTTGAGCTTAGGAGGTCTCAACCACACTGGGCAACATAGCAAAACCCCATCTCTACAAAAAATACAAAAATTAGTTGGATGTAGTAGCATACACCTGTAGTCCCAGCTACTAGGTGGATCATTTGAGCCCAGAAGTGGAGGCTGCAGTGAGCCCGATCTTGCCACTGCACTCCAGCCTGGGCAACAGAGACTCTATCTCCAAAAGTGTGAGAGAGAGATGAAACAAGACTGGCAAAATATCGATGTCTGTATAAGTTGAGAGGAGGGAACAATGACTTCTGTCAGAAACAGGAAATAGAAAAAGGAAGTAATTTATATTAATGGGCCAGGTGCAGCAGCTTACGCCTGTAATCTCAGCACTTTGGGAGGCTGAGGCAGGTGGATCATGAAGTCAGAAGATCGAGACCATTCTGGTCAACATGATGAAACCCTGTCTCTACTAAAATATAAAAATTAGCCAGGCGTGGTGGTGCACACCTGTAGTCCCAGCTATTTGGGAGGCTGAGACAGGAGAATTGCTGGAATTTCCTGGGAGGCGGAAATTGCAGTAAGCCGAGATATCTCGCCACTGCACTCCAGCCTGACAACAGAGCGGGGCTCCGTCTCAAAAATATCTAAATATTATATATATATATATATCCCCATAATCTAAGAGTTGAAGATTATCCTCCTCATTTTATAGGCAAGGGAAACTGAGGTCACTTGCTAGTGAATGGCAGTATAATCCATGACTCTGAAATCCCTCCTTTTGCTAACACACCACACAGACTGCTTAAATATGTCTTCTCAGATTCTATTTTAGTGAAAATGGAGAAGAGTTGCTTTACTATTTAAAGGAAACCTATTTGTAATTCCTATATCTTTCACCTTTCCTAAAGGATCTCATTTCTACCTTTTAGCAATGATTTTGAATACTTACTGACTTACGCTGTTTTCATTATATCTCATCTAAGTTTATGATTCATACATGGCTTGCCCCCACTTTAGTATGGTAGAATAAATGAGAAAAGTTTCTTTTTGTAATGATTCTCAAAGCAAAATATGCTGAAAAGGCATGTGTGCGTTCACACGTGAGCACACACACATACAAACACACACACACATGCAAAACAAAGCTTCTTTTATGTCCTTAAGTACAGTATTTCTATTTTTTAACTGTTCAGCAGTGAATTTATGGCCTACGATGTCCACTGCCCCCATCCAATCTCTTTTTCTGCAGTGTTAAGTATAGCCAAGCTTAACTCTTCTAGTGGGGCTTCTTGTTCCTTGCTACCATGAAATATGCCACTCTTGTTTCTACAAATTTCATCTGGATTTGATCTTTTTATAAAATGATATTTGCTAGAAATGCTGGTGAAATGAATATTCATTCAATAAACATTTATTAAGTGCTACTTCTAGACTAGGTATTGTGCTAAGGGCTGGGAGTACAAAGATAAAAGCAGTAGTTAGGGGGTAGTATAGCATAATAGCGATTAAGAGTATGGGCCCGGCCAGGCTTGGTGGCTCACACCTTAATCCCAGCACTTTGGGAGGCCAAGGTGGACGGATCATGAGGTCAGGAGTTCAAGACCATCCTGGCCATGGTGAAATCCCATCTCTACTAAAATACAAAAAATTAGCCAGGCGTAGTGGCGTGCACCTGTAGTCCCAGCTACTCAGGAGGCTGAGGCAAGGGAATAGCTTGAATCTGGGAGACAGAAGTTGCAGTGAGCCAAAATCATACTGCACTCCAGCCTTGCGAAAAAGTAAGACGCCGTCTCAAAAAAAAAAAAAAGAGAGAGAGAGAGAATATGGACTCCATCCAGTAAGGTGGAACACAAAAGCACAACTTCACTCTCCCCTCCCCCACAAAAACTTCTTGCCACAAAACTCCTTCTCAGAGTCTTTTTTTCAAGGAATCTAACCTAAGACATCATGAATGATACTAACCATAATTTGCAATAGAAAAATATCATTTACGTATATAATGTTGAAACCTGGCGGCCAGGCACAGTGGCTCACGCCTATAATCCCAGCACTTTTGGAAGCCAAGACGTGAAACCCATCTCTACTAAAAATAAAAAATAAAAACAAAGTAGCTGGGCATGGTGGCATGCACCTGTAATCCCAGCTACTCAGGAGGATGAGGCAGGAGAATCACTTCAACCCGGGAGGTGGAGGTTGCAGTGAGCCAAGATTGTGCCACTACACTCCAACCTAGACAACAGAGCAAGACTCTGTCTTAAAAAAAAAAATTAAAAAAAGGAGCAACCCAGCTATGAAGGGCTAGCTAAGGGAAATACACATTAATTTATTCATTAAACCATCACAATGCATTTGTCCAACATTGTATTAAATAATATTCTGTATTTCCTTATTCTAAGTCTTTGTTGTGCATATAATCTTGGATAGATGCATTTAATGTTTTAAATGTAGAAAAACTTCAGATATGCGAGTAACATAATGAATCCTCATATACCCATTGTCCAGTGTCAACAGTTATCAGATACCCCCCCTTTTTTTTTTTTTTGAGATGGAGTTTTGCTCTGTGGCCCATCCTGGTGTGCCGTGGTGAAATCTCAGCTCACTGCAACCACTGTCTCTCGGGTTCAAGTGATTCTCCTGCCTCAGCCTCCCACATAGCTGGGACTACAGGCACATGCCACCACACCAGGCTAATTTTTGTATTTTTAGTAGAGATGGGGTTTCACCATATTGGCCAGGCTGGTCTCAAACTCCTGACCTCAGGTGATCTGCCCACCTCAGGTGATCTGCCCACCTAATCTTTTTAATCTATGTCCTTCACATGGCCCCTTTTGTGTTACTTCAAAGCAAATTCCAGACTTCATACTATATCAACACACACATATTTTAAAAATATATCTCCAAAAGAACTCTTTTACTAACAAAACATAATCATACCACTAACTTATCTAGAAATTAATGAGAATTTTTGAAGTCACTAGTATTAAGATATGTCTTTGATTTTGTCAGTACTTAAATTTTCAGTCACCTTAAGAATTTTTTAAAATTGTATTTGTTTGAATCAAAGCTCAAGTAAGATCCACACATGGAAATTAAGTCTCTTAAATCTTTTTTTTATTTTTTAAGTTCCTTTTCCATTTTTTTTTCTTACAATGTATTTGTTGAAGAAACCACACCATTTTTCCTGTAGTAGTTCTACAGTATGGATTTTGCTAATTGTTTCCCTGTTGTGGTGTTTAACATGTGCCTCTGCCCTCTGTTTGTGTGTGTGTGTGTGTGTGTGTGTGTGTGTGCGCGCATTTTAAGATGGAGTCTCGCTCTGTTGCCCAGGCTAGAGTGCAGTGATGCCATCTCCGCTCACTGCAACCTCCACCTCCTGGGCTCAAGCAATTCTCCTGCCCCAGATTCCCGAGTAGCTAGGATTACAGGCACCTGCCACCACCACCACCTAACTTTTGTATTTTTAGTAGAGATGGGGTTTCACCACATTGGCCAGGCTGGTTTCAAACTCATGACCTCAAGTGATCCGCCTGCCTTGACCTCTCAAAGTGCTGGGATTACAGATGTGAGCCACTGCGCCAGGCCTCTCTGTGTTTTACGTAAATAAGTAGTTGGATCCAGAGGCTGGATCCGATTCATATGCGATTTTTTTCATGTTTTTTCCATCAAGAAGGCACAAAATATCTGGTTCTCTTTCCTCTCATTTTTCTGAATTATATACCTAAAAAGTTTTCCTCCCAAGAAGTAATGATCAGCATAACTTAGGTTGCAAGTTAAGAATTGCAGCTGGTATATACTTGGGCCACCACAGGACAACTGATCTTTAAGAAACCCTAAAATTAATCTAGTCCTACTGTTACCATGGTATCATTTGTCATCATTATCTTATTGTTCATCAGGTATTGCTAAGTACTGATCATGGCATCCAAGACTGGGCCTGGAGCCACGTTATAATAACTGTCACCATTTACTGAGTTCTTGCTGTAGGCCAACTACAACCCCACAGTGCAAATTTTATTATCCCCATTTTATAGAAAAAAACTAAATTCAGGAGGATAAAATGACTTTCCTAAGTTCATTAAGAAATGTCTAAGGCAAATGGCAAAAGCAAAGGTGGCATGTAACCCCAATATATCTGGTGCCCAAGGTATGTCTGCTTTTTTCCTCTAACTCCCAGTCCTTTGAAAATACAACTAAATTATAAGAAGAATCCCTGCCTTCAGTGGGATTACATATGTTTCGGAGAAAGAAATAATGTTCTAAAACAACTAAGGAATATCACATAAGAAAACAGTATAGAGAACTTGAACAATAAAAACGTATGCATTTTGCACGGAGTGACTGGTATAAATGAGCAATAAGGAGGAGGGGGACATCAATGTTGATTGAAGTTCCTGAAGGAGGATTCATCAAGCAATGCAGAAATCATTGCAAATATAAAAGCTTTACCAATGAGCAAAGGGGTCCTTTGCACAAGCATTCTCTCCCTTGGGATTCATGTCACACTGACACAAAGATTTTGTCACCATGGCAACTGGTCATTGGACCAATGAAATAATCAGTTGTCATGGTAACGTGATCTCCATCTTACTCCCACCAAGCACCTGTTCTAAATCATCACATCCTCCAACAACCTCAAACCACCTCAGTGCTCCTTTCTTCTTTTTCTTAGTCACCTTGCTATCCCCAGCCACCTATGATGGCACCCCTAAATTTATGTTTAGATGGATATAGGAGACTGTAAAAAGCCAGAGCAAATGAAAGTGACTTTGTAGTGTAGAGCTGCACTTTAGAGAGGGTGAAAAACCTCTCAAATACAGGAGTTGAATAAGCCAGAGCACTAAAGAAGAGGCCTTTGATATTTCCGCCCCTACATTTCCCTGAGTAAAATTCCTTTGGATTTTGAGACATTGCATTATCTTGACTATCCTCCTCTGTCTGTCTATTTCTTTTTTCTCTTTTTTTTAAACAGAATTTCGCTCTGTCATCCAGGCTGCAGTGCAATGGCACCATCTCGGCTCACTGCAACCTCCACCTCCCAGGTTCAAGCAATTCTCCTGCCTCAGCCTCCCGAGTAGCTAGGATTACAGGCACGTGCCACCACACCTGGCTACTTTTGTATTTTTAGTAGAGATTCGGTTTCACCATGTTGGTCACGCTGGTCTCAAACTCCTGACCTCATGATCTGCCCACCTCAGCCTCCCAAAGTGCTGAGATTACAAGTGTGAGCCACCATGCCCGGCCCTATTTCTTTACTCACTCTTTTTCCTTCTCCCATCTCCTAAGTGCAGGTGTCTCTCAAAGCTCCACCCTTTGTATCTGCTCTTTCTCTAAACTGCACTGCCCAATACCATAGCTACTAGCCACATGATAGCTACTGAGCCCTTGAAATTATTTATGCCGAACTGAGATGTGCTGTAAGTGTAAAATGCATATCAGATTATAAAGACTTTGTATAAAAATGTAAAATATCTAATAATATATTGATTACATGTTGAAAAAACAATTTGGATATGTTTAGTACAATAAAATACATAACTAAAATTTAATTTCACCGGTTTTTTTTACATTTTTAATATGGTTACTGAAAATTTTAAATTGCATATGTAGCTTGCATTCACAGCTGTGTTATATTTCCATTTGACAGCACTGATCTAAATGTTTTTCCCCAAAACATCTCACCCATGCTCCAAGTGTCAAGTATCCCCTTTATGAAATGATTTTAAGGTTCTAAATCCCAGCCTCTTTCCTAAGATTCAAACCCACATTTCCACCGTCCTGCTGGCCTTTCACAGACAGGCACTAGCTCTTGAGCTCAACATAAGCAAAGCTATGAGCTTTCCTTCCAAACCTGTTTTTTTATCCTGGTTGGCTTTATTGATCTTTTGTGTTAGTTCTTGCTGCTGTAACAACTTACCACAAACTTAATGGCTTAAAATAACATAATGTATTATCTTACAGCCCTGGAGGTCAGCAGCCTGAAATGGGTTCCACTGGGCTAAAGGCAAGGTTTTGCAGAAACTGCATTCCTCTGGAGATTCTAGGAGACAATCTGTTTCCTTAATTTATTCAACTTCTAGGAGCTGCCAGTATTCTTTGGCTCATAGCCCCCCTTCGTCTTCAAAGCCAGCAATGATTGAGTCTCTCTCATGTCACATTACGCTGACACTCACTCTCCTGTCTCTCTTTAACTTCTAAGGACCATTGTGATTGCATTGGGCCAATACAGGCAATACAGGATAATCTCCCCAAGTCAAGATCAGCTGATTAGCAACATTAACTTCATCTTCACTCTTAATTCTCCTTTTCCATGTAAAGTAATATAGTCACAGGTTCCAAGGATTAAGGGATGGACCTCTCACATGAAAGGGCTGAACAGAGAGGGAAAATCTGTGTGCAAGTCCAACAAGAAAAGAAATGATCATCAGAACAGATCAGATTGCTTTCAAGGTGGATTGCTGAAACTAATAGAGATCAGTTAAAGGGACTGGCTGCTATGGACACAAATGGTCTAACCTCCCACTTAGTTCAACTGCAAAATTTCCCTTCTTTAAGACTCCTTTCCTGATTACTCCTCTCCCCAAGTTACTTTCCCTCTATGATCTGTGATAGCTTTTGTATTTCCTTGGACATCTGTCTTACCCGCTTTGTATTATGATGAGATATTTAAACACTTGGTCTTAACCCGTCTACTAGGTTGGGCATTATTTTGTGAATAGAAACTGTCTGATTCACCTTTGTGTTTAGCCATGATGCCTAACATGGTACTTAATGTATAGTAGTTTTTCCATAACTATTTCTTGAATTTAGTTGAATGAGACAAATCATGTTGACAAAGAATGGGTTTGCCACCACAATCACTAATTTCCCCAAACAGTGGACACTTTTGTTTTTGAGACCGAGTCTCGCTCTCTTGCCAGGCTGGAGTGCAATGGTGCGATCTTGGCTCACTGCAGCTTCCGCCTCCCAGGTTCAAGCAATTCTCCCTCAGCCTCCTGAATAGCTGGTATAGGCACCTGCCACCATGCCCAGCTAATTTTTTTTTTTTATTTTTAGTAAAGGCAGGGTTTCACCATGTTGGCCAGGAAGGTCTTGATCTCCTGACCTCATGATACGCCCGCCTCAGCTTCCCAAAGTGCTGGTATTATAGGCATGAACCACCTCCTCCGGCCAACAGTGGATACTTTCTAGTTGACTTCCACTTAACTGATACTCTTCCTACTATCTTAAAAAAAACCATCAGTGTGAAGCCTTATAGGTAATGGACTGTTGTGCACTTGAGTTTCATGCTCATCCAGAGTCAGTTGTATTTATAACCTATTGACACCATGTGTACTTGACACCATGTGTATTTATAACCTATTGACACCATGTGTACTTGATATTCTAACTAGCTTATTTAATGTAGTTATACAGACTAATATAGTATAAATGTCAAAAAAAATGAGAGCTGTTTCTTAAAGACTGTGTTGATTATCCTAGAAAGGCAAAGAAGTGCAACATCCTAAAATCTATTGATGTAGTATACCACTTTAAAAGATTAAAAGAGGAAAAACTATGACCTTTTCAATAAATACAGAAAAGGCATCCACATTTAACACTCATTCATGATTTTAAAAAATCTTTAGAACTCAAATTAAAAGTATAGCTACTGTCCTTGTATAGAGATAATATGATTGATTACATACAAAGCCCAAAAATAATCTATAGAATAGAATCCATTAAAGCTAGTAAGGGAGTTTAGTAAGTTTGCCATATTTAAGACCAATAAAGAAATCAATAGCCTTTCTTTTGTCTTTTTTCTTTATTTTAGAGACAGGTGTCTCACTATGTTGCCCAGGCTGGAGTGCAGTGGCTACTCACAGGTGCAATCACTGTGTACTATAGCCTCAAACTCCTGAGCTGAAGTGATTCTCCTGCGTCAGCCTCCAGAGTAGCTGGGACTAAGCCATATGCCACCATGCCTGGCTCAAAAGACTTTCGATATCAATAAATAATTAAAACCTGTACTAGAAATGAAGAGCTCATCCACAATGCTGATACAAAGAATACAATTATTAGAAATCAACCTGACGAACGGTATGTAAGATCATTGTGAAGAAAATTCCAAAATTGAAGAAGAAATACACACAGATCTGAATAAATGAAGATATCTACCAGGTTTGTGAGTTCAATATCATAAAGATGTAAATTCTTCCCTAATTTGTCCATAAATTCAATCTACTTCTAAATTAAATCCAGCTAGGACTTTTTATGGAACTAAACAGTCAGATCTTGGGATTCATTTGGAAGTAGAAAAGGACCAGGTGATTTTGAAGATGCAGAACAAAATAGACTATGCCACCACGTATCAACTTTTTTATTTTATTTTAATTTTGAGACTGAGTCTCACTCTGTCACCCAGACTGAAGTGCAATAGTATGATCTCGGCTCACTGCAACCTCCGCCTCCCGGGTTCATGTGATTCTTGTGCCTTAAGCCTCCCCAGTAGCTAGGAGTACAGGTGCCCACCACCATGCCTGGCTAATTTTTGTATTTTTAGTAGAGGCAGGGTTTCACCATGTTGGCCAGGCTGGTCTTGAATTCCTGACCTCAGGTGATCCACCCTTCTCGGCCTCCCAAAGTGCTGGGATTAGAGGCATGAGCCACCGCACCCAGCCTTATTTTAAAGGTATAAGATTTAAGATGGTATGACGTTACTTTAGGGATAGACAAATTGATGAATGGAATAGAAAAGAGACCCTACAAAGAAGTCCATGAATATAGACAGACTTGACATGTTCAAAAGTGGTATTACAAATGTAGAGTGAAGGAATGAACTATTCAATAAATGGAAAACTGGTTGTTCTAAAAGACCAAAATAATACACCTGCCCCCTGGGGAGCCCTAGGGGCTGCTGACATTCCTTCATTTCCCAACATTTCCCAATCTCCCCATAGAGTGAGAGCCTGGCTTTGGCACGGCCTCCATTGCTCACAGTACATCAGAAGACACAGTGACTTTGGTGCCGAGGTCCCACCCTACCAAACTCATAGAGGCTCTGTCAAGCACTGAAGACTGGTTTGCCAACTGGTTACACAGAGAAGCTGTGTTACACAGCCCAGAAGTTAATTAAACTCCATAAAGCAAACATCAACCAAGAACAAAGAGAACAAAGAGAAGTGGAGCCAGAACACAAATTATTTTCCCTTTCTCCTGTCTCTGATGCACAATTCTAAGGTGTGGCGCTTCCACAAAACCTATCTGGAAGATGTCCTAGGTAACCAAGCCACAGGCTGAATTTCCTTAGGAAGTTGTACCACGCTTCTAACATGGTATCCTGCATTTGCTTTCTTTTCTTCCATGCCTTGCTTCCCTTTTCTCTTCACTCTTGCTGGTCTGGAATTGCCCCTCTCAATACCTTAGTATGGAGGTGGGACTTCTGGCTCAGAAAATCTGAGTAAGATAGTTACACGTATAGAAAAAATGAAAGTTAGGTCTCTACCCCACATCATACCCAAAACCGTGTCTAAGAGGAATAAAAACCTAAATATGTAAAATAAAGCTTTAAAACATTTTGAGGAAAATGTAGAAAACTTTTCTGTCACAATAGGAAATGTTTTTTAAAACACAAAGGCATAAACCATGAAAGAAAAGATTGATACATGTGATTACCTATAATTTAAAACATGTATTTAACAAAAGATGATATGGAAAAGATGAATTACTTGCTGCACTCTGAGAGAAGGTATTTGTAATTCATTTAAGTGACAAGAAAAGGTATGCCAAATTTATTTATTTGTTATTTATTTATTTATTTTTGAGACAGAGTCTCGCTCTGTTGCCCAGACTGGAGTGCAGTGGCTCGATCTTGGCTCACTGCAACCTCTGCCTCCTGAGTTCAAGCAATTCTCCTGCCTCTGCCTTCTGAATAATTGGGATTACAGGTGCCTGCCACCATGCCCAGCTAATTCTTTTGTATTTTTAGTACAGGTTGGCCTCCCAAAGTGCTGGGATTACAGGTGTGATCCACTGTGCCCAGGCAGTATGCCAAATTTATAACAAAATTTCTACAAATCAAGAATACAAGATAAATAGCAGAAAAAAATTGGCGAAAAACAGAAACAGGGAATTCCTAGAAGAGGATTTATGGATGGCCAATAAATATATAAAAGATAATGAGCCTCACAATTGATTAGACAAAATGAATCATTTGAGATACTATTTCACACCTAATTTGAAAAAAAACTTAAGAGAATACCAGTGTTGGATATAAAGCAACAAACTCTAATATACTGCTGGTGAGACTGCAAATTGTGATGACTTATTAGAAAATGACAGTGTAGCCGGGCGCGGTGGCTCACGCCTGTAATCCCAGCACTTTGGGAGGCCGAGGCAGGTGGATCACGAGGTCAAGAGATCGAGACCATCCTGGTCAACATGGTGAAACCCCGTCTCTACTAAAAATACAAAAAATCAGCTGGGCATGGTGGCGCATGCCTGTAATCCCAGCTACTCAGGAGGCTGAGGCAGGAGAATTGCCTGAACCCAGGAGGCGGAGGTTGCGGTGAGCCGAGATCGCGCCATTGCACTCCAGCCTGGGTAACAAGAGCGAAACTCCGTCTAAAAAAAAAAAAAAAAGAACAAAAGAAAATGACAGTGTATTAGTGAAGGTGAAGATGCTCATGCCCTTTGACTCAGAAATTCCATGTCTTATTATATTTGCTAGGCTAGAGAAGCCCTCACGCATCTGTATACAAGGAGATATATATAAAAATGATAATTGCAGTGTTGTTTGTAATAGAAAATATTGGAAACAATGCAGATGTTCAACAAGAGAAAATATAAATAAGTTTTAGTATATTCCCAAAATAGTATATTATGCAGCAGTTCAAGTGAATTAACCAGAAATACATACATCAAGAAGTCAAACACATACTGATGAGAGAAAAAAATCAAGTTGCAGAATAATGTATACAGTATAGCATTTACATATAGATTAAAAATATGTAAAACAAAGCCATATATTTATGATACGCATATGTTTTAAGTATAAGAACACACATGGGAAAACTAAACACAGGATTTAGGATGGTTGTTCTTACGGGTGGAAGAGAGGGCTAGAAGTGAGATCAGCATGGAGTGTATGGACCTCTACCTGAAATGTTTATTCTTTTTTGAAAAATCTGAAGTATGGCAAAATGTTAGCATTGATGTAGCTCGGTGTGGGAACAGGTGTCCATTCTGGTTTTCTCTTTGTATGTTTGCAACATTCAATAATTTAACTTTAAACCATTTCATTAATCTTTTTAACTAAGTGGAATGCTTTTAAAGGAATGAAGAATGTGCCATCACAAAATATGCCAGATTTGTATATTGATTATTCCAAGTTGAAAACATTGGAGACAGGCACAATGGCTCACACTTGTAGTTCAAGCACTTTGGGAGGCCAAGGTGGGCAGACTGCTTGTGCCTAGGAGATCAAGACCAGCCTGGGCAACATAGTGAGACCCAATCTCTACAAAAAAATACAAAACTTAGCCAGGTGTGGTAACACGTTCCTGCAGTAACAACTACTCAGTAGGCTAAGGTGGGAGAATCACTTGAGCCTGGGGGGTCAAGGCTACAGTGAGCCGTGATTATACCCACTGTACTCTAGCCTGAGTGACAGAGCATGACCCTGTCTCAAGACAAAACAAACAAAAAAACCCAAAAAAACATAAATAAAAGCTTTCTGGCTGGATGTGGCTCACACCTGTAATCCCAGCACTTTGGAAGTCCGAGGTGAGCGGATCACGAAGTGATCTGGCCATCCTGGCCAACATGGTGAAACCTCATCCTATGGTAAAACTGAGATCACGCCATCGCACTCCAGCCTGGAGACAGAGTTTCACTCTTGTTGCCCAGGCTGAAATTCAATGGTATGATCTCACGATCTCAGCTCACTGCAACCTCCACCTCCCAGGTTCAAACGATTCTCCTGCCTCAGCTTCCCAAGTAGCTGGGATTATAGGCGTGCACCACCACACCTAGCTAATTTTGTATTTTTAGTAGAGACGAGGTTTCACCATGTTGGCCAGGCTGGTTTCGAACTCCTGACCTCAAATGATCCATCCACCCACCTCGGCCTCCTAAAATGCTGGGATTACAGGTGTGAGACCTTGTGCCTGGTCAAAACATTTTTTTAAAAAAGAAAACACTGGAGAAATTTAGTTGCAGAAAGGTCAAAAGCTGTCCTGTTTCTTCGTGCATGTAGCAAGATTCCTCTGGGAGGGGCAACCTCTCTTCACCAGAGCAAGGAAATAGCCTTCATCACTAGACACTTGGAATTGAAGGCTGCAATGGGCCTGAATAAACATACCTAGTGAAGTTACCCTTATCTTTTACCTGTATTTTACCCCTCCATATATTCCCTAATGACTCCCATAGAAAATTTTACTACCCTAGCCAGATTTTATTTTCTCTCAGGTTTGGGAAACACTCTTGTTAAATCATTTCAAGCTCTCTGGGATTGGCAGATATTCAAACGTGTTTCTCTCCTGGGGCAGAATTCTGGGTCTTTTGTTCTCAACGTTATTGCTCTTTGTCTATAAAGTATGAAAGTATCTTGCTTTGGCCATTTCTTCAGACTTCACTCCCTTGTAAAGTTCCCCATGTACATGTAAAACTAATACAATTTGTATGCTTTTATTCATCTGCTTGGTGTCAATTTGATTTCCAGATCCAGCTGAAGAGCCCACCAGGAGCTAGAAAGGGGATTGGATGTGATCTGTGGCTCCCCTATTCGTTGGAAAGACTCAATGAAGACTGAGTTACTAAAAAGAAAAAAAACACACACACAATAAACAAGAACAAAAACGACTATTGAAGTAAGTATAGGCAAAACAACCGTAGAGTTGGGTAAATAATTTTAAGTAATTTAAAGTCCTACCCATAGATTTATTCCTAGGTGTGTTTAAGGTCTTGCTCCACTTTAAAGAAATCCAAACTGGAGAATATCATAAAAATGCATATTGTGAGTGGTTTGTTCAAGAATGGTAATACAGAGTTCCAATCAGTGAACCGTTCTACAAAATAAACAAGCTTGCTCACATTTGAAGGCCTGTGAATGGATGTATATAAATGGGTTTGAACTTAAAATATTTAAAATAAGTACAGATCACATTTTATGATAATGGAATGGTTCCATTTCTGGACTGATCGCATTGTATTTGGCCTTTGTGATTGTCATTCAAAGGTCTTTTAGAAGGTCACAGATTAAAGGCCCCTATGTTATTCACTGACCTCGGTGCTGATGGTTCTCTGGAGGACTGAGTGAACCAAAAGAGGCGGGGTGCAAACATCCTTGGCAGAGGAAAAAAAGAAAGCAAATTCAACAAAACATGGACATGGAAGACAGCATCAGTTTCTTTCACTGGATGGTATAGCAGGAGAGGAGCGAGAAAGTTGAAAAAACAAGTTATGATAAAAGCCAAAAAAGGGGCAGTTGAATTTAGTTTAGTCTCCATTTTCACATACTGGCTCTCTGAGGTTTGCTAAATAGTTTCAAGCTTTCTGAGACTGGCAGATATTCAAAACTTACTATTTCTCTCTTAGGACACATTTGCAGATTCTGCAGAAGCTCCAGTAAGAACATTCTGTTGCATCTTACATAATTCAGGTGATACCATTTCCCTTTCATTGGATGCTCTAATCTCAGCCTTTGTTTTTTGCTGGTCCAGTCTACACTGGGTTATTCCATTATCAGTTCCATGGCTCTTCCAGGCAATCCTCTTGGGCAAGATTTTAAAGGGTTTAAGCCAGCTCTCCTTCCAAAGAACCTTCCACCCCGACAAACTCTTGGAGTGCAGGCCACTTGATATAATCATTTTATCTTCACCCCTTGGTTGGAACAGCTAGCCAGTCCACCACTGCCTTTCACATGTTCCAGGCAAGAGTTAGATAATGGTCCAATGCATCCCATTGCCTGGAGGAGTTACATATCAAGGTCTCCAGGTGGTCCCATTGAAATGGCTCCACCTTGGCTTGAGAAGAAGAAAGTATAACCCAACCCTGCTTATTGGGAGAGAGGGAGGAGAGACCCTCACAAGCATATGTCCCTCCAGAAAAGTCCTCTTCAGAGAAGCCCTACAGCAACATCTCTTTACCTCCCTGAGGATGAGAGGCTTGAGAACTGTGCAACTGGTTTTTGATCATCTACTTTGACATTCATAGAGATGGGTATGCTGATAAGTTTGCAAGCTAATATCTACTGCCTTACGGTTTCTGGCAGAAACTTCCTATTTGAAATCTATTACACTTATATTTGTGGACTTAACAATATTTGGATGTGATGTATTATTATTTTACTATCCTAATGGATTAAATTTACCAATGTTTACGATTTTAGAATCTATGTTTATAAATGAAATTGACCCATCTGCCAGCTCGTCTTATTGAATGGTTCAGAACTTGGATGGAAAAAGAGAAGTGTTATTGATCACCCCAGAAGGCTTAAACTTTGGGCAGTTTTCCCCAGGGAAGTCAAGGTCACGTTATATAAATGTCAACTGAAAGTCAGTGCTTGCCATAGGACTTGTAGGACTTGACTCTCAGGCTTTTTTTTAATTTTTTTGACAAGAACTTACTCTGCCAGCCAGGCTGGAGTGCAGTGGCATGATCACAGCTCACTGCATCCTGAACCTCCCAGTATCAAGTGGTCTTCCTACCTCAGCCTCCCAAGTAGCTGGGACTACAGGCATGCGCCACCAAGCGTGGCTGATTTTTAAAATTATATTTTTTGATAGAGATGGGGTCTCACTTTGTTGCCCAAGCTTCTGGGCTCAAGCGATCCTTCTGTGTTGGCCTCCCAAAGTGCCAGGATTATAGACATCAGCCACCATGCCTGGCCCCAGGCTCTTTGACTGGAACACAGGGCTTGGTACATAGACAGGTATTATCTCTTGGAAATGGTGGTATTCTCAAAGACTTCCTAAGTGTCTCATATGGCTTGTCAGCAGTCTCTAGAGACATGATGTATATTATACAGACCTAGTCTTATCTTCTATAGACCAGGGCTCACTCTCCTATTCTTGTAGATAACTAAGGGGGTATCTGGAATCCAAGCTGTGCCATCAACAGAGTACAGATTATATCTTATGAACATAAATAACATGACAAATCAAGCAAGGCCAGAGGATAGCCAGTAACCTTTGGGCCATATTTGGAATTATCCAGAATAGCTACAACAACATCTTTTTTTTTTTTTTTTTTTTAGAAGAGATGGAGGGCTCTGTTGCCCAGGCTCATCTTGAATGCCTGGCCTCAAGCAATCCTTTCACCTCAACCTCCTAAGTAGCCAGGATTAACAATATAATTATTTATACTAGTGTTACCAGTTGTCTGTGAAGTTGTGCACAGCCTCTATAGGTGACACAGAGAGCTTTACTATCCATGTAGGTCTCTGGAATATATTTCCCTAGAGATACGATTATACTACTTGCTACCCTGCAAAAAGCAACTGATGGAGAATGTTTAGATGTATCTTAAACCTTCACTAAATGAAAGGAACATTTAGTGAACCCATGACTAAATTATTTTCCAACGCTATCTCTCATTGCCCCATGCCCAGCCATCAAACATCTTCCTGGAAGACAAGTGCACACTGCAATACCAAGAGGTTAACACCAGCTTGGGCTTGTTCCCTCTTGGTATTTGGCTCCGTTCAGCTGATTTGCCGTTGGCCCCTGGTGTCTATGAGTTTCTTGAACAGCCTAGTGACACTTCCAATGAGACTATGAAATGATGGCATTTTAGAACTGGCCTTAGAGGCTATCTAGTTTAAAGTCCTTCATTTTGCAGATGGCTGGTGAGGTTTGAGCGGCTTTTCTGTTTTTGTTTTTGTTTTGTTTTTGAGCCAGAGTTTCGCTCTTGTTGCCCAGGCTGGAGTGCAGCGATGTGATCTCAGCTCACTGCAGCCTCTGCCTCCTGGGTTCAAGCAATTCTCCTGCCTCAGCCTCCCAAGTAGCTGGGATTACAGGCACCCGCCACTATGCCCAGCTAGTTTTTGTATTTTTAGTAGACAGGGTTTTGCCATGTTAGCCAGGCTGGTCTCAGGTGATCTGCCTGCCTCAGCCTCCCAAAGTGCTGGGATTACAGGCATGAGCCACTGTGCCCAGTGGCTTTTCTAATGTCATATGCTAGCTAGTTAGTGCTAGGCAGGGCAAAAGGTTGGGTCTCCCAGTTCAATGGCTTCTTTCCTACTACCCATGCTGCCTCCTCTATAGTCTACCTAATCTATGCTGTATACAGTATACTCTCTTCTACTGAATATAACTAAATTATCTGATGTGGTCAAATATAAACAGCACTTAGGAGCCTTCAGTTGGCTTCAAGATTAAAAAAAAAAAAAAAAGAAAAGAAAAATATATATATATGTGAAGCCTTCAGCAAGATATGACAAAATAAATGCAAAATACTGATTATGTGTTTTCAGCTTCCCAGGCAAGAAAGGACAGAGCCAATGACTATTAATTTTTCCAAGTAAAGGGTATGACTCCTCTGATTTCTGGTGGTTTTCACCAAAGGTTTAGTTTGTAGATCCAGGACTGACTTAATTGGCAAATCAGTGTGAAGGTCAATTATTCAAAATAGTTTTATTCACACTGTACTCTAGCCTGGGTGACAAAGTGAGACTCCATCTTGAAAAAAATAAGTTAATTAAAATAAAAGTGACCTCCTTATGACCTGTGGAATAAACCTTTTAGCATGGCATAAAGACCCTTTAGCTTTCTACTTTAGTAACATCCAATTACTTGAAATGCCCTGAACATGCTTTTCTGTGTCTTATCTCCATGACTGTTTATGGTAAATCTTTCTCACATTTCTTTGCTTGCTAGAATCAGCTCAAGTAATACGTTCTCCCCCATGCATGGCGGCTTGTTTCCCTTTTGCAAATAAAAAAAAAGTATGTCTTCTTCCTGGACAACACATAAAGGCAGGTGTATAGCTTAGTCAGCTGGATTTCATGCTAGACTTCAGTCCCCACGTTTGCTTTCATGGGATGCCTTTATGTACTGATACAACCTATATAACTGTTCCTAATAACACAGCTGCATATACTAGTCCCTACCAGAGTATCTGAGATGCCCAAGGGCTCTTCTCCAAATAGACTACTGAGAGGAAGTCTGGGAAACAAAGTCAGCACAAGCAGTGGCTCAGCTAAGTGGTTTTAGTGGCAGCCTAAGGGAACCACAAAGCCGGTGTCCACACTAAAAGCAAGCAGTGGTCAGTGCAGAACATCAAGAGTAGAAACAAGCAGAAGTATGAAGTGAAGCCTGGGCTGTTTTGTGGGAACATGTGAGATATTTACTGGAGAGTCTCAAGCATTAGAAAGGAGAGTGTGACAGGTATCTCTGGTTTTGTCTGCCCAGACCCACATGAATTCTGAGTCTGACGAGGCTGCTGGTTATACCACCCCACTTCCCAGCCACAGGGCCCAGCCAATCATATCCTGTACTCTTGGCCACAGTGACTAGTCCAGGGGTAGAATGTGACTTGAGTCATGCCAATCAAAGTTCTTCCTGGGAATTTTTTCATCTGGAGATACAAGAAAAGTTACCTGGCCTTACAGATAAAGAACACTTAGAATGTGAATAAGGGCTATCTTCCCTGCCCTGTGGAAGAGAGCAACTCCCATAAAAGAGAATGGGATCAATGAAGAATAAGAAGGTTGGGATTGAGAAAAATGAGAAAGGCCAATTTGGAAAATGTATTTTAGTCTCTGGATCTAGTTGTGACTGAAGTCCATTCCTAGCCTTCCAAGGACTGTGAGTCAGTACACTCCCTCTCTGCTTATGCGAGTTTAGATTGCATTTCTTTCATTTGTAAATGAATAACTTCTAATACAGGCAGGGAAACTTGGAAGGGTTCTGGGCACTCAAGCTACCCAGGTGGGACCTATCTGTGACTCTTCTATGAACTTTTGGAATTGAGAATTTTCAGTTCATGACAAATTACCAATTCATCTTGAGTTCATGAAGAATGCTAGAATTCCCTGCCTCTTAGTTCCCTGGATATTACCAAGTTCTTTTGACAATCTGACTAAATTGCTGACTTTTTAAGGTTAAATCTCCTTGTTCTGATCCATAGCTTTGACATACAGAAGGGTAGATTACATGACTGCCCTAATCATCCATCTGACCGGGGAATTCTACCTTGCTGAACAATTACTGAAGTTATGCTAAAAAGGATAGAAAATAATTCCTAAGATCTTCCTAGTAAGTCATTTTATAAAGAACACCTACCATATGAATAACCTTCTCAATACACTGGTGTGCATGCTTACATATTCATATTTTTAAGCAAGTATGTACATAGAAAAATGTGTGTGTGTGTGTGTGTGTATAAAACTCCAAAGAAAGTCTGTACAAATTGCATTTTGTGCCAGTAATATGCCACAAAGCTGTTAATCCATTCTCACCATGGACCAGTTAGTTTCAAATAGAAGGTACCCATAATACTTGTCAATCTTAAAATGGAAAAAATTCATTCACAAGTCAGGCAGGACAGAGTCTTTGGAGCGACAAGTGGAAAATGGCCAGAGCGCACTAGAAGCAGAACTGGCAGGAAATAATCTAGCTAAAGGATCATTTGTCAATGTCCAAAGACAATAAACCAGAACTGAGTTCCCCCAGGTCTCAGTATCAGGAAAATCCCTAGCAGGTGAAGCCTAGCAGCAAGAGCTTCCAAGATCAAAGGCAGTAAATGGCAGTCTTGCCCTTTAGTAGCTAGCCCCTAGGGGTAACAAAAACAAGCTTTAGGCTCCTCACAGGAGGAAATTCACAAGGACTAGCTAGAGGATTGGGATCCTAGATCAGCAGCAGTATCAGGCTAGTGCTTCCAAACAAATGGGAACAAGAATGCTCACTAATACAGCCTGGCAATTACGGATGAAAGCTACAACCCAGTGAGCACACAAGGGCTCAGGCAATGATGCAACATCTTTCACCCACTGGTAGGCAAAAGGAATTCAGCTCAAATTAGGTACTAAAGCTGCAAATATGACTAAGACATAGCACACTTGCTCTCAAGGTGCTTATGATCTAGATGGTGACAGAACTGAAGGGAGATGATTTCAAACTTTTGCAGGTAGTGGGAAAATTTGACAAGTGCCAAGGGAGATGAATGCATAGTGTGCCATGAAAATATAAAGAAGGGTCACCTGCCCCAGACTGAGGTTTAGGAACACTTGTTGGAGATGAGGCCATTTGAGCTGATTCTAGCAGGCAAAGCAAGGTGAGAAAAATTTACCGTAAACAGTCACGGAGGTAAAACACAGCAAAGCAAGTTCAGGGCATGTCAAGTAATTGGATATTACTAGAGTGGAAAGCTGAAGGTCCCATAGGGTCTCTTATGCCATGCTAAGAAGTTTATTCCACAGGCCATGGGGAAGTATGGTGGAAACTGCTCATCATCCCTATCATCATTTCTCCTCTTCCTTTTTGTAACGGAAACTGTTCTCTCTTCCACTAAATTTAGCTCAGTATATGTCTGTCCAGTTAGGGAATATGTTATCTAACCTTCCTTGCAGTAGATGTGATCATGTGACCAAGTTCTAGCCAATGAGTTGTGAATGGAAGCTACTTTGATATTATGTCATTAAAAGGAAGTTACTTGCTCTCCGCTTTCTCTTTCCCTTCTTTCTCCTTCCAGAGGTCTGGACACAGATATGCCCAAGTGAGCAAGGCTCAGCCATGCAAACAATGACCACATCCTGGAGTAGGTGCCACAATAAAATGAAAGAAACCTGGGTTCCAGGATGAACAAGTGGAGCAGAGCTATCTGTATAATGAGACATCCACCTTACTGAACTATTAAGTGAGAGAGAAATAAACTTCTTATTGAGTCACTGTCTTTTGAGGAGTCTGTGTTATAGCAGCATAGGCTGTATCCTAACACGAAAGGGAGGGAAACACAGTAATCTAATTCCTGACTTGGTCAGAAATGGCTAAAGGGCCAGGAAAGGCTGAGACAACAAATGTCTACCCTTAATGATTACAGCTGAGTGAAGCTAAGGCTGGCAGATGATAGTAAGATAAGCAACTATGCAGCCTTGTCTCAGGAGAGATAGGAAAAGCCCCTTGAAAACTATAAACCGGTTCTAGGAGCCAAGTTCATCCAGAGCAGGATTGCAGCCAGCAACCACCTGAATGCCTTCTTTGCACTCCACCCTGCAAAACTATGTCCACTGCCACCTTCAAAAGCTGACACCAACAAGCCTGCCAATAAGACTTCCTTGACTAACCCCACTTAGTCATTTTGTGTAAATTATGTTTGCAGAAAGGAAAATGTATTTATGATCCTCCTCTGTTTTCTGAAAGGATAGGTACTCTAATTGGAAGATCTTCTGTTTTACTGAACACAGTAATCTGTCCAGGGTGCACTTAGGAAGTAGGAGCTGGTATAAATGTTTTCCTCTGAGTAATGAAGGGCTGAGGAATTTGGAAGGGGCTCTGGAGTGGGAGAGTTAAGAGCAGCAAAGCTGGAGACTTTGGGTAAAAAAATAATCTAGTAGCAGAACCAGAGAGAGTACTCTAAAAGCAGTTTATAGGAGGATTACTAAATGAATTGTTGCAAGCTACATGATGTAAATTGTGTCTCCACTTCAGTGAATTCTGCCTGGTTCTCTAAGGTCCTTGTATGAGAGGACATAGCGGGTGTGAGCTTGAATAAGAGGATGAGGCTGACATCTGGATTACATGCAACATCTGAAAAAAGAAACTAGAGCAAAGGAAGTCAGAGACAGTGCCAGGGATTAAAACTTCTAGAATTGTACACACTCTCCCTTACTTATTAATTTTATAATTTAAAAATTATGTAGATTGCATTGCCATAATCTAAGACTTACCATTCACCCAATATGCAATGGGCAATCACTGAGTGCCCATTACTAGAATAATTGCTTGCAGTTATTAAATGCTTACAAGAATTCAGAAATGGAACCCTTTCTTCTAGCTGAGGTTGAGGTGGATTTTAGGGAAGGCAACAGGGAACAAGTTGTTTTTAAGCTGGGTCTTGAAGAGTGGACAGTAATTAGTTATATGAATATTTTTCAGAGGCAGAGAACAGCATAGATGATTTGACCAAAGTCAATGTCACACTTTGTTTTTTCAATAACTATGTATCAATATCCACCATGTGCCACACACTGTGTAAAGTTTCAGAGATATGAAGATTAATCTGGCTTCCCAGGTTTCTGTTAATATAGCCCTCAACTTTTCTATGCATTCCATTACTGGTTTGCCACATCTATCAGGCCTTTCTTGGACACGTTTCTGTGTGGTCAGTTTTTCCCTTGAATTCTATTGTGTGTGATGCTTTTATTTTTTTGGAAAAAAGAGAGAAAAAAAGAAAAAGAAAAAAAGAAGGACAGAAAGAAAAAAAAAGAATGAAAGAGAGAAAGAAAGAGGAAGAAAAAGAGGGAGAGAGAATAGGAGTCTTGCTTTATTGCCCAGGCTAAAATGCAGTCTAAAAATGGGTATTGAAAACCTCTTTAATGCCAATAATTGTGCTTAACAATGGAGACAGGAAGGAATAAGGGAGGAAAATAACAAACAAGCAGCCAACCAATATTTCATTTAAACCTGTGAAATGCTATGCAATTACTGAGGAGTGATTTACTTCCAATTATGTAGTCACTTTTAGAGTAGGTGTGATGTGGTACTGATAAGAATGTATGTTTTGTGGATTTGGGGTGGACAGTTCTATAAATGTTTATTAAGTTTACTTGTTCTGGGACTGAGTTCAAGTCCTGGATATGATGCTTGTTATTTATTTATTTTTTCAGACAGTTTTGCTCGTGTTGGCCAGGCTGGAGTGTAGTGGTGTAATCTCAGCTCACTGCAACCTCTGCCTCCGGGGTTCAAGCGATTCTCCTGCCTTAGTCTCCTGAGTAGCTGGGATTACAGGTGACTGTCACCACGCCCAGCTGTTTTTTATATTTTTAGTAGAGACGGGGTTTCATCATGTTGGCCAGGCGTGATCCATCTGCCTCAGCCTCCCAAAGTGCAGGGATTACAGGTGTGAGCCACCATGCCCGGCCGTGTGATGCTTTTTTTTCCACTCCTTAATTATACCACTTTTCCATTTATCCTAGTGCATTTTACGTAAGCTTTTAAATTTTTAATTTTTGTGAGTACATAGTAGGTATATATATTTGTGGGGTACATGAGATGTTTTGATATAGGCATGCAATGTAAAATAATCGCATCATGGAGAATGGGTTACCCATCCCCTCAAGCATTTATCCTTTGTGTTACAAACAATCCGATTACTGTAGTGCATTTTAGCCTGCTATTGATGATTGTTTCTTCAATTTATTGAGGTAACTTGAATTTTGATCTTCTATATACTTGGCAGATCCATCTTCTTGGGGACATATGTAATGTTTATAAAGATATTATTTTCTACTGTCCAGACCCATATCTCAGTACCCTTCTATGCCAATATATAGTGAAAGTTGAAAGAAAGATAAGAAATAAAGCCCCAAAACCCCAGGTTACACTAGCCTGGTATATCTGTATTGGCCACAGTTTTGTAAACTGAACTTGCAATGATGTTTCTTAAATGATAACCACTATTGTTACCAACAGATACTGAGTACCTACCACATGTAGAAACGGTATGCATGATGCATTGGCCCCTGATCTTGACAGGTTTAGTCTAGATAGGGAAGCAATTAGACAATGCACATATTCTGTTTGGTAGAATTTTCCACCCATCTTCCCAATGGATTAAGAGAGAACAAAATGAGGGAACACAGGAATCATCTCCTCTGCCCTATTCTTTTATGGCTATGTTCAGAAGGAAGGAGTTACTAACCTGATTGGTCAGAGCCCAGGCAAAAGGAAAAAAAAAAAAAATATATATATATATATATACACACACACACACACACACATATATATATATACACACACATATATATACATATATATACACACATATATATACATATATACACACATATATATATACATATATATATACAAATATATATACACATATATATACACACACACATATATATACACACACACACATACACACACACACATACACACACATATATATACACACACACACATATATATATATATTGAGAAGGAGTCTTGCTCTGTTGCCAAGGTTGGAGTACAATGGTGCAATCTTGGCTCACTGCAACCTCCACCTCCAGGGTTCAATCGATCCTCCCACCTTGGCCTCCCGAGTAGCTGGGACTACAGGTACCCACTGCCATGGCTGGCTAATTTTTGTATTTTTAGTAGAGATGAAGTTTTGCCATGTTGGCCAGGCCGGTCTTGAACTCCTGACCTCAGGTGATCTACCCACTTCAGTCTCCCAAAGTGCTGGGATTACCTGCGCCCAGCCTAGATGTATTTTTTTTAATGTGCTCACACAACACTTTTGACACCAAATTCTTTTGACACCAAATTCAGCAATTCTCCAATTCTTTTCCTATACCAACTGGGTGTCCTACAATTCAATTCAATTCAATTCAATTCAATTCAATTCAATTCAATTCAATTCTGACACTATCTACTGGTGCTAGCATCAGATGCTACAAGTTAAGAACTCGGTCCCACAAGACTGCCCTCACTTCGAATGCCAGTCACAAGTCTGGGCCTCCTGTGCTTCTGACTAACTGGTTATAAATTGGGGCTTACTATGACCCCCTCCTTGGGTTCAATACTTTGCTATAATGGCCAGGTGTGGTGGCTCATACCTGTAATGCTACTGCTTTGGGAGACTGAGGTGGAAGGATTGCTTGAGGCCAGTTTGAGGCAAGCCTGGGCAATATAGCAAGACCTCATCTATACAAAAAAATTATTATTATTATTATTTTTTTTTTTTTTGAGACAGAGTTTCACTCTTGTTATCCAGGCTGGAGTGCAATGGCGCGATCTCGGCTCACCGCAACCTCCGCCTCCTAGGTTCAGGCAATTCTCCTGCCTCAGCCTCCTGAGTAGCTGGGATTACAGGCACGCGCCACCATGCCCAGCTAATTTTTTGTAGTTTTAGTAGAGACGGGGTTTCACCATGTTGACCAGGATGGTCTCGATCTCTTGACCTCGTGATCCACCCGCCTCGGCCTCCCAAAGTGCTGGGATTACAGGCGTGAGCCACTGCGCCCGGCCAAAAAAATTATTTTAAAAAATTAGCTGGGCATGGTGGCACATACCTGCAGTCCCAGCTACTTGGGAGGCTGAGGCAGGAGGATCGCTTGAGCCCAGGAGGTTGAGGCTGCAATGAGCTGTGGTTATACCACTGCACTCCAACCTGGGTGACAAAGCTAGACCTTATCTATCATATAAATTTTTTAAAAATTTGCTAGAATGGCTCACAGAAGTCAGCGAAATACTTCACTTATGTTTTCTAGTTTATCATAAAGGATACCATTTAGGAACAGCCTTGGAAGAGATGC
The DNA here is from genome assembly GCF_009761245.1 of Sapajus apella. NCBI lineage: Eukaryota > Metazoa > Chordata > Mammalia > Primates > Cebidae > Sapajus > Sapajus apella. The sequence continues at coordinate 14,363,829 of NW_022437002.1, forward strand.
GTAGGCAAAGTGTGGGGTGAGGAACGTGAAGCTTCCATGCCCTCTCCATGTGCACCACCTCCCAGCACCTTGATATAGTCACCAACCCAGAAAAGCCCTTGGAAAAGATGCTCCTATAGCTCCTATCACAAAGTTTTTATGGAGGCTTCTTTAAGTAAGAATGATTGATTACATCATTGGCCATTGGTGATCGACTTAACCTTCAACCCCTTTCCTCTCTCTAGAGGCTAGGGTGAGTAAGTGGGTAGGGTTGAAAGTTCCAACTCTCTAGTCATATGGTTGGTTCCTCTGGTAACCAGTTTCTCATCTTTCCGAGATTTCCAAAAGTCACCTTCTTAACATAAACTCAGGTGTAGTTGAAGGAGGCTTGTTAAGAATAACACAACTTAGGCCGGGCAAAGTGGCTCATGCCTGTAATCCCAGCACTTTGGGAGGCCAAGGCAGGCAGATCACCTGAGGTCAGGAGTTCGAGACCAGCCTGACCAACATGGTGAAACCCAGTCTCTATTAAAAATACAAAATTAGCCAGGCATGGTGGTACATGCCTGTAATACCAGCTACTTGGGAGGCTGAGGCAAGATAATCGCTTGAACCCAGGAGGTGGAGGTTGCGGTGAGCCGAGATTGTGCCATTGCACTCCAGCCTGGGCAACAAGAGCAAAACTTCATCTAAAAAAAAAAAAAAGAAAAGAAAAGAAAACAAACAAAAAATAATAATACTACAACTTACCATTCTGGACCTGTTTCAGCAGTCAGGGACTAAGCCCAATATTTCAGGAAAAGTTGCTCCTATAGCTCCTATCATTAAGAAATTACAAAGATATTAGGAGACATAGTGAGGAGCTGGGGACAAAGATCAAAATATATATTCCTTGTTATATCACAATATCAAACCGGGATATTAATTAGTCCACACTAGTGGTTGGGGCCACTTTGTGCTAAAGGGTCATTCCCCATTTCCTTCTTTTTTTTCTTTTTTCTGAGACGGAGTTTTTGCTCTTGTTGCTTAGGCTGAACTGCAATGGCGCGATCTCGGCTCACTGCAATCTCTACCTCCTGGGTTCAAGCAATTCTCCTGCCTCAGCCTCCCAAGTAGCTAGGATTACAGGCATGCACCACCATGCCCACCTGACCAATTTTGTATTTTTTAGTAGGGACCAGGTTTCTCCATGTCGGTCAGGCTGCTCTCGAACTCTAGACCTCAGCTGATCTGCCCGCCTCGGCCTCCCAAAGTGTCAGGATTATAGGTGTGAGCCACTGCGCCCAGCTTTTTTAAAAAATTGAGACAGAGTCTCGCTCTGTCGCCCAGGCTGGAGTGCAATGGTGAGATCGCAGATCATTGCAACCTCTGCGTCCTGGGTTCAGTTCTCCTGCCTCAGCTGCCCCAGTAGCTGAAACTACAGGTGTCCATACCATGCTTGGCTAATTTTTTTTATTTTTGGTAGAAACAGGCTTTTGCCCTGTTGGCCAGGCTGGTCTCGAACTCCTAACCTCAGGTGATCCACCTGCCTCGGCCTTCCAAAGTGCTGGGATTACAGGCATGAGCCACTGTGCTTGGCCTTCATTTCCTTCTGAGTAGGCCCAGACCAGTCTTCATTTAGCACACACTTGGATGAGTAAAGCTGGTCTGCTTTGCAGACCTGATCATCTTCCCCTCTCTTTCCATAGGCGTGCCTAAGCATACTGGTCCCAAAACTTACAGTGTAGGGAGGGTGGGGCTGGGAATTAGGAAGTGTCACTTCAGCCTTAAACCTAGGCCATGCAATTTGACTCCATATTTTTGCAGAGCTCTGCTCTAGAGGTTGCTGGGTGCTAGCTCAGCTATGAATAAAATGATCCTTTGTTTTCTACTCCAATTTTTCTTGGATATAGTTCCCTTGGGAAGCCTGAGGAGAGGAGGGATGATTGGCAGGGCAGGATTTGGCTATTTCTGGTCTTCGATTGTAGCAGACAGTATAGTTGGTCACAATTGTTCACAAATTTTTGCTGCCTTTCTCAGGGAAGGATTATATTTTCCCTACTCCACTGACATCAGGCGTGGCCAGGTAAACTTGGTCTGGCCAAGAAAATATGAGCAGACCATGTGTAAGTTCCAGGCACAAGTCTTAAGAGCCAATGTGTGGTTCATCACAATCACTTTCTTTCTTCCATGAGAGACCAATATGTTCCAGATAAAGACTGCTCCGGGCTGGGTGCAGTGGCTCACATCTGTAATCCTAACACTTTGTGGAACTGAGGCAGGTGGGTCACTTGAGGCCAGGAGTTCAAGATCAGCTTGGGTAACATAGTGAGACTCCATCTCTACAAAAAAAAGAAAAACGTTAGCTGGGCATGGTGGTACACACCCGTAGTCCTACCCTCTCAGGAGGCTAAGGTGGGAGGATTGCTTGAGCCCAGGAGTCGAGGCTGCAGTGAGCTATGATTATACCACTGCACTTTAGCCTGGGCAACAGAGCAAGATCTTCTCTCTGAAAAAAAAAATAAAAAAATAAAGACAGCTCTATCAGACTGGGTCCTGGCACAAAAAAAAACCTAGAGGAGAGCCATACTGCCCTACCACGTACAAGGATGTTTTCAGAAATAAGACTTCATTATCGTAAACCCTCTTGGGATCACCTGTCACCACAGCCTAACCTAGCTTATCCTGACTGATACATTTACTATATTGTCATCTATATGAAGCACCATTGTTTATCCTCCCAACATCTACTCTCCTTTTTTTTTTTTTTTTTTTTTGAGATGGCAGCTCACTCTGTTGCCCAGACTGGAGTGCAGTGGCGCAACTGCAGCTCACTGTAACCTCCACCTCCTGGATTCAAGCGATTCTCATGCCTCATCCTCCTGAGTAGCTGGCATCACAGGCTTGTGCTACCACACCCAGGTAATTTTTTTTCATTTTAGTAAAGATGGGATTTCACCATGTTGGGCAGGCTGGTCTCGAACTCCTGACCTCAAGTGATACACCCACCTCAGCCTCCCAAAGTGCTGGGATTACAGGCATGAGCCACTGCGCAAGGCCATCTATTTTCCTTTCAATCCTCCTAAGATAACCCCAATTTGTTCCCAGTTCATCCACCTCTCCATGGCCATGTGCTTGGAGGAAGGGGGTCTAATTCTCAGCCCTAAGGAATGAGCCATATGAATTTAAGCCATTTATGATATTTTCCTTTTCTTTGCTTGTAACTGGCTTAGACATGGATATATGAGACCAGAAAGTCTGCTTGAAGGATTCTGAGAAAAGTTTTCCTTGCTGATTAAAAAGAGACACACAGGAAAAAAAATAGTCTCTCTGTTTCTGCTGGACATTGCGTGTGGGTCTGCGTCAGCCGGCATTGTGGCAGCCATTTTGTAGCTATGAGGGGCACTAGCCCAAGGCTGTCAGAATGAAAATACGGAAAGAATCTGGGTCACTGATGATGAGGTGGGCGGATCACTTGAGGTCAGGAGGTCAAGACCAGCCTGGCCAACATGGTGAAACCCCATCTCTACTAAAAATTTAAAAATTAGCCAGGCATGGGGGCACATTCCTGTAATACCAGCTACTCAGGAGGCTGAGGCAGGAGAGTCACTCGAACTTGGGAGGTGGAGGTTGCAGTGAGCTGAGATCATGCCACTGTACTCCAGGCCTGAATAACAGAGTGAGACTCTGTTTAAAAAAAAAAAAAGAATTTTAACCTACCTACCTCCAGGTTTATTGTTATACGAGATAATCCATTTTCTTTTTTGTTTAAGACAGTTGAACCTGGAGTGGAGGCAAAAATAATGAGTTTAGCCTAGGGACATTGAGGCGATGGCACGACAGCATCCTTTTAAATCCCGAAGCTCAGGAAACATCAAGGTTAAATTTGAATTTGGGAGTCATCTATGGAGAAATATTCCATAAAGTAATATATCTTAGAAAGCAGATCTGTACCTGGAAAAGCAGCCTCTGTGTTTGAGGAATTCTGGTGATATAAAAGAACATTGCACCTACATGTGTCCTAACTGGATATGCTCCTGTCCCAGGTCTTTGTGTCCCATCCAGAGAAGGGGAGATCACAGAGGTGGTAGTGAGCTCCTGCTGAGGGAGTCAGAGAAAGCAACATCTGGATCCCATCCTCAGAGTCTGCACTCCTCAAGCCTGGCTTTTATGGGCCTCAATAGCCATTTGCAGTTAACTTAAACATTCTAGTTTAGTGTGGATTGCTTTGAAAACGGGTTATAAGTAACTTTTAAATTTATAGACTTATGTCTTTTAGTAAATTATTGTCCCAGAAAATCAAGGTTCTGATCATCTTACAGACATCCTCTGGGTGACACTATACTATAGAAGCCAGGGTCAAAAAAATATATATAAGATGAAATATCAAGGAAAAGGCCAACGTAGAACATAGAGGTTCTAGTGCCCAAGCTAAGGAAGTGTTAAACAAAAATTATGAGAGGCCACTGTTTTGGATTGAGCTTTTGCACTAGGCCACAACAGACCAGACCAAACCAAATCAAGTCCCTCTTGCTAAATGCCACATAATCAAACTGAAACTTGAGATACATCCCACAACAGATGAGTTTTTCCTGAAAACAGGAGATTCCAGTTTACCTGGGTCAGCATAATTAGGCAGTCCCCCCTCTGCTTTAACCCTCACCAAAAAAAAAAAAAAAAAAAAAAAAAAAAAAACCAGCAGTGGCCTGATGTTAGCCAATCAGCAATTCTTCCATTGTTCTGTTTCCTTGTTCCCCTCTTTTAAAACCCACTCTTCTGCCATTGCCCAGTGGAGGCTCTCATTCTGTTTTGTAGAATGGAGGCTACCCCAATTCATAAATCTCAAAAACCAATTCAATCTATAACTACATTTGTTGTAATTTTGTCTTTTGCCAGAAGACAGTTTTGAAAATTACTAATCCATAAGGCACTACTATTACTTTAAGAAAATACATTCATAGGAGCGGGGAGGAGATATTTTGCAACATCAAAGGACTTACTTAAGATTGCTTGAAAAAGAATTTTTGAAATTCCAGTATACAGAACTTTCCTACAGGCTCATCTTAGTAAATGCAAACACCTGCACAGTATTTACAGTGAAGCCCGTGTCTTCCCTGAGACAACTTACCCCATTTCTAAGTTGCCATTGCTAGGTCTATCTTGAAACTACTCTTACTTTCCAAAACCAAAAAAGAAAAAAAAAAAAAGAGACATATTTTAATGAACTGGTATTGCAAATGCAATCTCCAAAGATGGCTAACTTCAATCCTGCAGTTATTTAGAGAGGAAAATTTGGCTTCAAACACGCTTGTCTGCAGGCCTGGTTTGCAATTGGCCAGGACCAAGGACAGTGTTTAAAGATGACTCAGTTGTATGGCCTGGGGAGAGCAGGAGGGGTGAAGGGAAACCAGCCAGTAGTCCTTCTAACTGAAAAGGATGCCAGATCAGGTGTTTTTTTTTTTTTTTTTTCAATTGTACTTTAAGTTCTGGGGTACGTGTGCAGATCTTGCAGGATTTTGCATAGGTACACACATGCCATGATGGTTTGCTGTCTCCATGCCCCCGTTTTTTATGACCTCGAGGCTGTGAAGGCTCAAACCTGCTGCAACCTAGGAGGGGCTGTCCGTTGTAAGAAAATCTGAGACCCCAAGAAATGCACCTTCAAATTATCTGAATGGGAAGTGGCTAAAACTCAACTTCCCCCTCTCCTACATTCTCTCCCATCCCCGTGGGGCCTCAGGCTAAGATTTCGGCAGAGAAATCCCTTTCCTTCCAAGGCTTTAAGGGTCCAACTGGGCGCCTGGCCGTGTGACCTTCGCCAGGCCCCGGAATCTCCTTTAGAACATCCCCGAGGCCCTCCCTGCCCGGGGCTCAGCAGGCACTCGCCTGCGTCCCCAGCCCCCAAGCGCTCGGGATCGCCTCGGGGACGCATCCGCCTCCTACTGCGCATCCCTGGGCAGTCAGCTCCGAAATCCTCCGAGCCGCACGGGGCCGCCGCCCCGTCCCCTCCCGCTCCGGCCGTCCCACCCCAGTCTGCAGCGCCACGCCCACCGGGGGGTCCGGGGCCTGCCGGGGCTACCGTCCTCCGCCTCGCCTGCGCTCGCCGGCGGCTCGCTCCCCGGAACCCCGGAATCCCTGGTCCTTTCCCCGGCAGCCGCAGGCCCCCGGGCCCGCCGCCCTTTCCCGGCGCCGCCCGCCAGGGCCGCCTCTGCAGCCGCCAGCGCCCGCCGCCGCGCGCTGATTGGCTGGCGGGGCCGGCGGCGGCGCTGAGTGGCCGGGCGGATTCGCTGGGTCAGGGCTGCAGAGGCGCCTGGCGCACCCGCGGGAGCGGAGCCGCGGCGCGCTCGCCCCGGACGCCGGCAGCCCCTCCGCTCGCCCTGCTGAGCGAGCGGCCCGGGGCGCCGAGGGGTCCGCGCCGCGCTGCGCGGGGGCGCTTCGCCCTGGCCGCCATGTGCTCCCAGCTCTGGTTCCTGACTGACCGGCGCATCCGCGAGGACTACCCGCAGGTGCAGATCCTGCGTGCCCTCCGGCAGCGCTGCTCCGAGCAGGACGTGCGCTTCCGGGCGGTGCTTATGGACCAGATCGCCGTCACCATCGTCGGCGGCCACCTCGGTGAGCGAGGCGGGCCCCGGGAGGGCAGGGAGGCGCGCCGGGGTCCGCAGGAGCTGGCCGAGTGGGAGCGCTCGTCGGGCCTCCCGCAGCCGAGTCTCCTTCGGGCCCGCACACCGGCTGCTCTCCCTCTGCGAGACTTCTTGGGGTTGGAGAAAGCCGCTAACCTTCATAGCTTCTTTAACTACCACCACCTGCCCCGAGACCAAGCTTCGAGAACGCGATTTAATTTACTTAGGGGACTTCGTTTTGTGAGAAACCCAAATTCACCTGAAGCCGCCGGAGTGTCCTAGGAAAATCAGGCAGTTAAGCCCCAAATTTGCAAATCCTGCTTGCATCAATACCTTCACAGTTTAGACTCTGAGATTTCTAGAAACCCACACCAGATTTACAAAATTACGATTAAGATGACTTTTAAAAAGTTTTTTAGGAGTGTGTAAGCATCAGTACTTTAAAAAACCAGATATGGGGGAAATCTGAGAAAGACTGGAGTCACTTCTGGAGTGTAAAGGGAGAGTGTAGACCTTTGATGGGTTTAACTCATCCTTCTCCCTAGCATTGTTGAATTCTGATTCCAGAAGAGCCGGGATTTCAGGTACAGACCGTTCTGGCCTCACTGATCACTCCACTGCTGTGTTCAGGAGACTTTTGTGGGTAAGACATTGTTGTCATCTGTGGGTCTGACCTCGAAAGAGTAATTATTTTTTCATATATTCTTAATACAAGGCCTCTCTGATTTAGGAATCCCTGACGCAGAAAACTCCCCCTGGCTTGCTGTCTGAGTGTCTCTGGGGCTCCACTGAAGTCATCCAACAATTTCAGGGAGTCCAGGACTCAAAAGGATTTGTGCCCAGTTCAGAGTGCATCTTGGGATACTGTTCGCATTATTTCAACCATTATTTCTGGTTAAATAAGCTTGTAATTTGTTACTTTGCTTTGGCAGGGAAAGGAATTCCAAATTCGGAAAGACTACTTACAAGTGAGATTTTGAATATGACCTGTTTCTGAGTGGAATATATCTGTTATAGGTTTTTCATCCGTAAGTTTATCGAATCCCTTATACTTAATATCAGATTGTATATCCTTGGGAGAAATATACCATAAATATTAGGTACCTTACATTTAATCTACAACCAATGTCTTTCAGATTTACTAAAAAAAACTCTCACAGTTAATGTAGAGCTAGATTTCTAAACAGGGAATCTGCAGATGTGGATTCTTACTACAGCTTTGCAGTTAACAAGTATCTTGGCTTTGCTTTGGGCGAGCCAGTTTATGTCTTTGAATCTCAGGATTATCATTTATGGAAACTAAGGGTTAGGGTTAAGGTTCCTCTAGCTTTAAATTTATGTGCTTCAGTATCATATTTAAATTGTATAATCTGTTGTATTTTACCGACGTAGATTAAGTAACATGTACATCTTTCTATCCAGGATGAGCTTTTAGCTTATTTATTTTACAGCTTATAAAGATGTCTTTTTTGAGATACAGTAACCAAATTTCACATCATGTTCCTGTGGTGAACCATCACAAATTCTGTAAGAGTAAGAAAATGAATGCTCTGTATCTAAAACCCCATTTTAAAGAATCAGCCCTAGAAAAAGATAAAATTAAATGCTAGTGCCATAGGAAACATTCAGACTCTTTTAATGTCTTAAATATTAATGGAATTCATGTGTGAAAATACCTTTATCTACAAACAAGGAGTTTGTTCTTTTTAACTGCAAGAAAATCTACACAGCTGTTTGCCTGGTAGATGGAGAAATTGAAGACAGGCATTTTTTTGGTTGCAGTTTTAATTTTTGTTAATTCTGAGGTAGCTCACACAAATCACAGCACATAGTACAAAACTAATAGATCACCAATTTTGCTGTCCAAAGCTGTCAAAAGATTTGTTATGGAAGCAGAGTAATTAAAGCACAAGTGAGTCCCATGAGAATGACCTTGTTGGCTTTGTTCAGTGCTATAATAGTGGCTAGAATAGTGCCTTGCACATAGTAGGCTCTCAATACATATTTTTTAATGAATCAGGATATGATCTATGTTTCCCAGTTTCTTCTGTAGTCAAACTATAGAAAACCCTTGACAATTTGCCGAGCCAGCGTAAAAAAACAAACAAACAAAAAAAAAAAACAGAATTCACCTGCTTTGAAATACAGAAATATGTAGTTATGATACTGATATTATTTACCATTTGAGAATTACAGAATGAGAAGTGGGAAGGATTTTCAGATCATCCATTCTAATTCCTTTATTTTGCAAAGAAGAACCTGAAGCTCAAAGAGGTGAAGTGACTTCCTTGATGCCATCCAGGTAGTTAGCGGCAAACCTAAAGTTAAAAAACCTGATTGCCTAATTTCTAGCCCAGTGATAGGGAATAAGCTTCCTTTCGGACATCTGTAGCCTATACTACCTTTCTCAGTAGATGTGGAATTGAACTGATTTGAATTAAATTGAGGCTAGACAGTGACTTTGTAATGTAATTTTATAGTTTAGGAAATGTAGGTATCACCTTTACAAAGCCTTTGTGCCTTCATTCCTTTCTATTGCTTCTTTATGTTAGTGTAGAAATATGACGATGGAGTTGATTGGGGAAGGTAGGTATGGGCAGTGCCTCTGCCAATTGCTTAAATTCATTCCTGAGTTTTTCTCTCTGGAGGCCAGTGGGAGCCCAAATCCAGGGCTTAGCGTTTCAGTTTCATCTAGAAATAGGATTCAGACAAGAGATGATAAGTTTTGAATTTAAAGATTGCAGGTACTGTATTTTAAGCAAGATTATTCATGTAAATGGAAAATGCTATACAAATGCAAGGTTTCATGATTATTATTATTTTTAATCTAGTAATCTGAATGGGGAAACAGCGGGGAGAGGAAAAGGATCTTTAAGTGCCTGAAGCAGTCCTATAGAAAACAGCCTCCCTTCACTTTCTGCTGGGTATAACATTATGTGAAAATCATATCCACCTCTGTTTCCTTTTTAGAAACTGCAAGTTCTTTATTTATTCAATAAATACGTACCGAATATTCTCAACCTTAGGGATAAAGTGATGGACGTGACACCAGAATGTACATCATAATAAGCGTCATAGCAATATATGTATATATATGGTGCTTATTCTGTGCCGAGCATAGATTTAGCTCCTTTTTACCTATTAGCTCTTAAATGCCAATAAGGATATATGGGAATATAGCACTGGCTGGGAGTTAGGACCAATACTCAATAATTCTGGTCTAAACACGTCTCCGCTCTTCCACTCTATCCCTTACATCAGTTTACACTGATTTCACTATGCCCTTCTGTGACTCCAGACCTTGCACTAAAATTCCCTCTGCCTTGGATGCCCACTGTTCCCTCCCACATGGTTAACCTCTATTCATCCTTCAAATTCAGCACAGGTCACTACTCTCTATAAAGACTTTTTTGAGCTCCTTACTCAGTTCCCAAGTAGTCCCTCTCTTTCATCTGCTTCCAGATAGCTTTGTCCATACCTTTTAAAATAGCACTCATCATATTTTGTTATAATTTGTCTATTTATACAGTTTATATCCCTCCTCCCTCTGAAGAACTGAGATTCCTCAAATGTATGCTTCATAAGTAGTACATAGTAGGCATTCAGTTAATGTTTGTTGGATGACTAAATGAAGTTTCTTAAAAGCTAATTTGAAGTATGCGAGACTTTTACTGCAATGAGCTAAGGAGCTTCTGTGTCGGGGAGATCATGAGAAGATGTGTAAATGAGGACAGATTCACTAGGGAGAATTAAGTTCTTTGCCCACCCGCAGGTCTGTTTGATTAATTGGCTCAAGAAACAAGTATAGTCACAAACTCAGGGACAAATACCCACCAAGACATATAAAATGAGTCTGACCTGGAAATGAGGTTGTGTTAGTGTTTGTCTCTTAGGAGCAGGATGATTCAGCATTCCTTCCCTTACATTCAGAGCTAAAACATTGGTGACTAAATCACAAATTCTAGGTCAGGTTCTTTAAATCAAGGTGTTCTGGAATCCTTTTACTTGGTTCTTTGTATTAATCAGGTGAGTCAGATTTAAAAGGGTTGGAAAGGGGTGGATTCTGACTAGATTGGTATAAGGAAATGGTCTTTCTTCAGACCACTAAAAGGCAGCAGAAGGCTCACAGAGAATAAATGGACTCCCATCGCTGTGCAAGAAGACACTGGCAGGAAAGAGTACCATGCTAACTTTTGTGCAGAAAACTTGATCTTTAACTTCAGTTTCCACTAAAGGCTTGTGCTTGACATCTTATAATCCAAATGATACCACTGTGCAACACTTGTGGAAAAGAAAGGTCAGGGAATGAATGGAAGCACCTACCATGTATTTCCAAATGGATGTGAGTGCTGCACGGATCTGCTTTACCCTTTGGGGCCACATTTATATCAGTAGGCTGACCTCAAGGGCTGAGGGTGGGATGGATGTTTATGTTTCTAGAAGGAGTTTTTAGGGACACCTCATGAACTGTGTTAGGAAGAGTTTTAGAACCAGTAGAAGAGATTCTTCATGGATCTCAAAGCTTTACTCCTAGATTTTCTTTTTTTTTTCTTTTGAGTTGGAGTCTCATTCTGTCACCCACGCTGGAGTGAAGTGGCACAATCTCAGCTTACTGCAACATCTGCCTCCTGGGTTTATGCGATTCTCCTGCCTCAGCCTCCCGGGTAGGTGGGTAACTGGCATGTGTCACTACACCTGGCTAATTTTTTGTATTTTTAGTAGAGATGGAATTTCACTATGCTGGCCAGGCTGGTCTTGAACTCCTGACCTCAGGTGATCTGCCCACCTCGGCCTTCCAAAATGCTGGAGTTATAGGCGTGAGCCACCACCCCCGGCCCCTACGTAGTCCTAGATTTTTGAACCACCTGTTGCTGCTACCAGAACACTTCCACCAAATTTGTTGGGCCTGCTTGGTGAAAGGGGGTATAGCCATCACTCAGAAATATTTGTGTCATCTCTGCCCATCTATACCTCCTTGCCACTTCCCTCACTAGTAGGGAGGAAATACGTTAACATAAAGGAAGTTTCTGGATGGAGTAATCCTAGTGCCTTGGGAGGCTCTTGTTGCTTAGGCTGGAATGCAATGGTGCAATCCCGCCTCACCACAACCTCCGCCTCCCGGCTTAGATGGAATGAGTTTCACCTCACTCCAGCCATTTCCCTGGGCACTTTACCTATTGTCTTGAGAAACAGTTATAATTGTTTTTGGATTATAATTGGGATTATATTGTTTTAACACAAGCCTACAACATGTTCTGGAAAACTTTTTATAGAGACCCCATCTCTATAAAAATAAAAAATTGGCTGGGTGCGGTGCCTCATGCCTGTAATCCCAGCACTTTGGGAGACCAAGGCAGGTGGATCATGAGGTCAGGAGTTCAAGACCAGCCTGGCCAACATGGTGAAACCCAGCCTTTACTAAAAAAAATACAAAAAAAAATTAGCCGGACATGGTGGCGGGCGCCTGTAATCCCAGCTACTCTGGAGAAGCAGAGAATTGCTTGAACCCGGGAGGTGGAGGTTGCAGTGAACTGAGATCATGCTACTGCACTCCAGCCTGAGCAACAGTGAGACTCTGTCTCAAAAAATAAATACAATTTTTAAAAAATAAAAAATTAGGCTGGGCATGGTGGCTCACACCTATAATCCCAGCACTTTGGGAGGCTGAGGCAGGCAGATCACTTGAAGTCAGGAGTTTGAGATCAGCCTGGCCAACATGGCGAAACCCTGTCTCTATTTTAAAAAATACATCTAGGGGTGGGGAGTTGGGGAGAGATAGCATGGGGAGAAATGCCAGATATAGGTGATGGGGAGGAAGGCAGCAAATCACACTGCCACATGTGTACCTATGCAACAATCTTGCATGTTCTTCACATACCCCAAAACCTAAAATGCAATAAAAAAAATTTAAAAATGAAAAAAAGAAAAAAATACAACTATTAGCCAGGTGTGGTGGTGTGTGCCAGTAATCCTAGCTACTTGGGAGGCTGAGGCAGGAGAGTCACTTGAACCCGGGAGGCAGAGGTTGCAGTGAGCTGAGATAGTGTCACTGCCCTCCAGCCTGAGTGACAGAGTGAGATTCCATCTAGAAAAAAAGAAAAAATAGCCGGGCATGGAGGAATGCACCTGTAGTCCCAGCTACTTGGGAGGCTGAGGCAGGAGGATCCCATGATAGTGCCACTGCTCTCCACCCTGGGCAACAGAGCAAGACCCTGTTTAAAAAAAATGTAACTCCGGATTCTACTGTGAGAAAGTGATAAATATAGATTACTTTGTGTTGAGGAACTAACAGGAATACTGATTCTTCATCCCTGTAACTCTGTTATTAATACTTTAGTATATTTTATGTGTCTTAATCTTTGCAACAGTCCTATACATTCATTCATTTATTTCATTTAGCAAATATTTATTGAGTGTCCACTCTGCCAGCCATTGTGCTAGGCAGTAGAGGTAACATGGAGAGTAGGAACAGAGGCAGGCTTCATCCTCATTGTTATGATTTCATTCATCTTTTTTAATCCTGTCAGCAGATACCTGTTGATGGCCTTCTGTATATAATGTACTGTTCTAGGCACAAGAATAAAGTAGGCAGAAATCTGTGCCTCTGTAGTAGATTACATTCTAGATGGGGAAAATAGAATGTAAATAAGGTAAATAAAAAGTATAGTATATTGGTGAAAAGAGCTAAGGAGAAAAAAAGCAAAGAAAAGAGAATGTTTCTGGAGGTAAGAGAGGGGATTGCAATTTTAGACAGGGTGGCTGGGGTGGTCCTCACCCAGAAGATGAATCCAAGTAAAGACCTGAAGGAGGTGAGGAGGAAGCTTTTTATATATCTGAAAGTAGAGTAGTTTAGGCAACAGGGAATACTGAGGAGGCCAGCGTGGCGGAGCAGTGAGCCAAGGGGTGAGTATTAGGAGAGGAGGTCAGAGATGCGAGTCGGGAGGAAGCAGATACATAGGACCTGTTGGATCACTGAGGGACTTTCACTTTCACTCTGGATGAGCTAGGAATCCACTGAAGGCTTTTTTTTTTTTTTTTGAGATGAGTCTCGCAGTGTTGCCCAGGCTGGAGTGCAATGGTGTGATCTCTCTCACTGCAACCTCCGCCTCCTGGGTTCAAGCGATTCTCCTGCCTCAGCCTCCCTAGTAGCTGGGTTTACAGGTACCTGCCACCACACCTAGCTGATTTTTGTATTTTTAGTAGAGACAGGGTTTTGCCACGTTGTCCATGCTGGCCTCTAACTGCCCTTATTGAGTGTCCACTCTGTGAGTCACCCATCTCGCCCTCCCAAAGTGCTGGAATTACAGACATAAGCCACTGTGTCTGACCCACTGAAAGCTTTTGAGCAGAAGAATGATGTGATCTACCTAATGGGTCACGGAGTCATTCTGGCTACCATGTTGAGAACAGACTGGTTGGACCAAAGACAGAAATAGGGAGGTTGCTTTGAAGGTTATTGCTACAATTCGGGTGAGAAGAGATTGTTGGGCTAGAATGATTTCGGGGGAGAAGGTGAAAAGTGATAGGGTTTGGGCATATTTTGAAGACAAAGTAGTCAGGAATTGACTACTGGATCAGATGTTGGGTGTGCAGGAAAGGCTAGTCAAGGAGGACTCCAAAGCTTTTGGTCTGAGCAGCTGGAGGAATAACATATGCCATTTGCTCATATGGAAAGGAAGACGGATAAGTTTGGTCAGGTGATGAATATCAGAAGTCAGTGTAGTTGCCCATTAAACATCTAAGGGGTATGTCAGGTAGTAGTTTATGGTAGAGATTGGGATTCAGGAGAAAGGCTTTGTCTGGAGATATCAAAGTACGAGCACCTTTACATATCTATCCAAGGAGTGACTATAGATTAAGAAGGGTTCGGAGACTGAACTCCACTGCTTAGTGGGCAGAGCGCGTATGAGAAAATAGCAAAGAATCCTGAGTGAAAAAATGAAATTCTGGAGTATGAGTGTCCTTTAAGCAAAGTGGAGAAAGTCATTCAAGAAGGAAGATGTGATCAGATCATGTCAAATGTTGCTGGTAGGCCAGGCACAGTGACTCTCACCTGTAATCCTAGCACTTTGGGAGGCCCAGATGGGCGGATCACTTGAGGTCAGGAGTTTGAGACCAGCCTGGCCTATATGGTAAAATCCTGTCTCTACTAAAAATTTAAAAAATTAGCCAGGCTTGGTGGTTTGTGTCTATAATCCTAGCTACTCTGGAGGCTGAGGTGGGAGAATCTTTAGAACCTGGGAGGTGGAGGTTGCAGTGAACAGAGATCACGCCACTGCACTCACGTCTGGGTGACAGAGCGAGACTCCATCTCAAAAAATAAAATGTTTCTGGTAGATCAAGTCAGATGAGGAATGATAATTGATTTAGCAATGTACACGTAACATGAGCAACCCTAATAAGAGCAGTTTCAGGGAAGTGGTAGAAAGAGTGAATATACACAGTCCAGGAGTTTTGTCATAAAGGGAAGGTGAAAAACAGGTTGATAGCCCAAAGGGGAGAAGAGATTGAGACGCTTTTTTTTTTTCTTTTTTGAGATGGAGTCTCTCTCAGTCATCCAGGCTGGAGTGCAGTGGTGCAATTTTGGCTCACTGTAACCTCTGTCTCCCAGGTTCAAGGGATTCTCCTGCCTCACCCTGCTGAGTAGCTGGGACTACAGGCATATGCCATCACACTCAGCTAATTTCTGTATTTCTAGTAGAGATGGAGTTTTACCATGTTAGCCAGCTGGTCTCGAACTCCTGAACTCTAGTGATTTGCCCACCTCAGCCTCCCAAAGTGCTGAGATTACAGGCAAGAAACACCGTACCCAGCTGAGAGGCTTTTCATAAAGAAGGGATAAATAATGGTATGTTTGTTTGCTGTTGTGAATGATCCAATAGAGCAGGAGAAATTGGTGATGTAGGAGAGACAGACAAACGCCAGGAGCAGTGCTTTGGGCAACTGAGAAGGGCTGGGATCTCCTGCATATCTGGAGGGGTTGGTCTAAGCTAGGAGTAAGGACAGTTCAGCCATTGTAAGAACAGAGAAGGTAGCCTATATGTCACAGGTGCAGGTAGGTGGGTAGATGTGATAGTGGGAACTTATAGAGAAGGTCTTTTCTGATTGGTTCAATTTTTCACATTGAGATAGAAAGAATGAGAAGATGGGATGAAGTAATGAAGGTAGAAGAAAGTGTGAAATAGGGCTGAGGTTGACTGAAGGGACTAGGGAAATATAACGATTGTCAGACAACATTAAGGGTGCCCTTGAGACAAGTCAGGAGGTTCGTGTATTTTCTCTAGGTATGTTTCATTGCAAAGGAGGACACACGAAGTAGAGGGCTGGATTAGTCTGACCAGAGATATGGTTTAACTAAACAATAAGTGGGTGCAAGGATTTGAGGATATATGTAGGAAGTGATCATAGTGCTTGACAGTGGAGTTTGAATAGGATAAGAAGGGAAGTTGAAGATATGAAGGGAAGGACAGTGAAAAGATGGGGGTACCCATGGATGGTAGCTGGACGTGGGGTACTAGAGGAAGCAAGCTGGAAAGATAGGAGGAGTGGTTGGAGATTAGAATTAGGGTGTTTGCACAAAGTCTAGAATGTAACCAGGAGTGGTAGCTGAGGTGGGATGGTGGACAAGATCCTTGGAGAAAAAGAGGTCAAGACATTGAGAGTCCTTGGCATTGAAAGGATTCTTCACAGGGACATGGAAATCACCAATATTTATGACCCTGTGGGAGTAAGTCAGGAGCTAAAGCTTCAAGGACAGGGTGTGACCTGGAGTCTGTAGACAGCCTGCACAAGGGACATGTGTTGTGTGGCCTGATGAGATTCAGGCCGGGTATTTTAGGGAGGAGAGAAGGCAGAATGGTCTGGAAACTGCAGTGAGGAGCAAGGAGGACATCTAGGCCCAGTAATCGAAGATGAAAGGGGCAGAAAACAGCCACAACTTAGAGGGCTGTTGGGGAAGCAGTGTCATTGGTGAGAGACAGCATGCAGCTAGACTCAGAAAAAGAAGGAAGGTGAAAGGAAGGCATGTCAAAAAGGCTGAGGATAAGGGAATTTTCTGCCCATTGAGTTTCAGCGGCAGAGTGGATATGGGAAGAGGTGGAGGGTGGAATTAGAAAAGGCAGTGTCAGAGCCATATGGGGTCTAGAGTCCAGGAAAGTGATGGAGACTGAGACTTGGGTGACTGATATGAACAGAGGAGAAGGACTTGCTGAGCTTTGTGTTCATGGCTGAAGAAAGATCATGTTGTGAGGTGGTGAGGGAGATGAGGGAGGAAGGTTTGCCAAGTTCTGGGGCCCTTCCATTTTACAGAAGAGGAAACAGACCCAAAGAGATTTTTGTGTCTTACCAAGCTAAATGATAGCAGCGAAAAAAATCAGGTCTCTGACTTGAAGGCCAATACTGCATCCACTTTGCCAAATTACCTTTCATCTCATGTTTCAACTTTTTGAAGGGCCTTTCCACAGACTTATTTTAGCCCTGAGACATTCTTGAACTCAGTGCCGATAAGATGCAATGCCTTACTATTGATTTGTTTGAGAGGTAGATATTATGAATTTATTAGTTTTATGCATTTCTTTAGAGCTTAGGGGCACTAGGAGTCAACACTTCCTTTCTGAAAGTTTCCTTAATTTTTCTCTCTCCCCAGGCAGACATAATCATCCTAACTGCTCGCTCCTCCTTTGCTCTCCCTGCACCCTGATGTAGGTCTGTTGGAGCACTTAGCACATTGTGTTACAGTCTCCTCTCACTCCCCCTGCTCAACAAGACCCAGGTGCTCTACACACAACATTAATAGCATGAATAGCCACTGTGTGTGGCCTGTCTTCTTAAATTCCAGGGATATTATTTGTTTTACTCACACCTCTCAACTCCCATGCCCAGCCCTTAAGAAGACAGTGCCTGTTCCTTCCCTGTCAGTCTCTTGGCTTTTACCATTTGATCGCACTGGGGCCCGGCTTCTGACTACCAGCACCTGCATCTGTCAGAGGGCTTTGTCTGGTACAGAATCCCATGTTGCTCACACACGTATGGCAAGCCAGAAGGGTCAGAAAATTAACACCATGCCCCTGGAGCAGGCTTAACCAAAAACTGGGTTGATGTATAAACATTTGAAATTGGCCAGGCACAGTGGCTCGTGCCCTGATAGGTAGACATTATGAGTTTATTAAATTTCAGCACTTTGGGAGGCTGAGGCGGGCAAATCATCTGAGCTCAGGAGTTCGACACCAGCCTTCACAATATGGTGAAAACCTCTCTCTACAAAAATTAGCTGGGTGTAGTCCCTCATGCCTGTAACCCCAGCTACTCAGGAAGCTGAGGCAGGAGGATCACTGGAGCCCGGGAGGCAAAGGTTGCACTGAGCCGAGATCATGCCATTACACTCCAGCCTGGGAAACGGAGCGGGACCCTGTCTCAAAACAAAAAGAAAAACTTGAAGTCGTCAACTCCCTGGCCTCTCAGGTGGAATAACTGAAGTGCTTGTACTCAGTAAGCCATTTCCTAGAGTTCCTCAGCGGGATTCAGCTCTGGTTGCTGGGAGGTGGTAACTCACTTGATAGCGCACATTTTGTTTGCCCCATTCTCTACTCTACGCCCCTTCCGGAGTTTCCTGAAATTACCATCCAAATACTTTCACTTAAATTCTTTTCTCAGAGTGAGCTTCTAGGGAAACCAAACTAACACTGGGCTTGGCCCAAAGTAGATGCTAAATAAATATTCACTGAATGAATATGTGGAACAGTAAACGTGTTTTATGAGTGGAAAAAAATGAATGAATATTTAAGTTGTGTCTGTATCTTTCTCTGTGAGGAGACTATAATCCCCTGGTTTATAGAGACTGCCTAGTTCAACTTTGCATTCCTGCTTAATAGTATGTCTGACTCATACCAAACAGTTCAATAAAAGTTGAATTAAGTAACCTCAAAATCACAGTTGATGGAAAGAGAAAATGGCCACATAAATGTCTGTGGGTTTTAATGAGGTGGAGGTGAGATTTCTTTGAGCATTGTCACAAAGAACTTAAGGGAAGGAGGAGGGGTGTGTCATCTACTTGTTAAGAGTAAAGACTATTTTATGAGAAAATGCTGTGGGTGGAATAGAAAGAAGAGGAAAGGTGGAAACTGATGGAGGTGCGCCAAGTCATGTTTGGATGACACAACATCCTCATGACACAAGATAATCTGAATTGCTAAGTGGATTATCCACTTTATTTATATAGTTGATTCCTTTCTGGTGACTTTCAGAGTTTCACTGCCAGCCACTGTTACATGATCCTGCTCAAATAAAATGGTTCTAAAAGCTACCGTAAGTGAGGTCCTTGTTTGCTTCCATGCTTCAGTATCCTGCTATTTTCTTATTTTTTCTTCTTGCTTTGTACATGAAGGTTTTTTTCTAGCATACCAGACATCCGTTTAGTGTTAAAGCTTTCTTGCATGATTCCAAGGATGCACATGTGTGCACACATACAGGAGTGACATGTGTGCACATGTTGGAGGGTGATGACTCATGTATTGGCTTTGTGTAAATGCTAAGACATTTATAGTCAAATCTATTCCAAGGATCTGTATTATAAGACACCTTTAATTTAAACGAGATAATATGTGAAAGTTCTTAGCAAATAACCTAAAACACAACACATGCTCAGTTAAAATGATGTCTGAATTTAAATCTGAACTGCAGCACCTTTTATTACCCATGCCTCTACTTCCCTCTATTAGTATGATGACTGAGAATGGTTAAGTTTTAGAACTCTGCTTTCCAGTAAAGATGTGGTCGTTTCTGAAGCTGTTTCTCTTTATTATAAAGTCATTTCTTCACTATTGCACATACAAATGCAGAAGTCTGGTTATGTAGAATTTTTTTTTTTTTTTTTTGAGACAGTTTCGCTCTTGTCACCCAGGCTGAAGTGCAATGATGTGATCTCGGCTCACTGCAATATCCTCCTCCTGCGTTCAAGCAATTCTCCTCGTCTCAGCCTCCTGAGTAGCTGGGATTACAGGTGGGCGTACCACCACAGCCGGCTAATTTTTATATTTTTAGTAGAGACAGGATTTTACCATGTTGGCCAGGCTGGTCTCAACTCCTGACCTCAAGCGATCTGTCCGCCTTGGCCTCCCAAAGTGCTGGGATTATAGGTGAGAGCCACCGCACCCGGCCTAGTTATGTAGAATTTAACCCAATATATGGGTTAGAAAAAACAGACTGTGTTCTTTGGGAAAAGTTACCTCGGCTTTCTCTGTTTTTAATACATTAAAATATTTCCAAATATAAATAGAGAATACAAAAAGAAATCGGAACACAGTTACCCACAAAAGTAGATTATTCTCTTTAGAATATAGAGAAAATATTATTTTGGTTTCAAAAAGTTGGTGTTGAATGGGTTGGCAATTGGTCACTGTCCTAACTTGTTTGAGGTCTGATGACCTGTTTGGGGATAGAGTGGTCATTTTAGTTTTTGTTTTTTTTTAAGTGGTTTGAGGCTAAACATAAATCTTAAGTCCAACCCATGAGTGTGGGAGACCCTAAAATATTCCAGAAATAACTCAGCTGCCTCTCCCTCTCCCTCTCCCCAAATTAAGGTGATCCACAAGAGCACTAGGGTACTCAATCACGTGAAATCTCTTCTTGGAGGGCATGCGCCTCTCATTGTTGAGGGTCTGTTGACTGGCAGCCAAGCAGAACCGTGTTCTTCCTGATATCCTGCATCAGCTCTTAATTCCCTTGACTTGAGGTCTGTAGATTGCAGTGGAAATGTTAAGAATCCTAGGAAAGGTGATACATTAAGCTCCTCCTGTATTAAGTTTATTAGGTCCTTTCCTGAGAGGAGATTACTTAAGTGGTTAAAGGTCTCAAAATTTACAGACAGGTTTGCCAAGCGTCAGCCTTAAACCCAAGTTGTCCTTGGTGATGGCTGTGCAGAAATGTTGCTCCTACTGAAGCCACTATGAGCAACTGCTTCTCGTCTACTACTTCTAGAAAAATGATGGCAGTGGCAATGGGAAAGAGCAAGGGGCAAGTGAAGTTGCCCATGGCAAGAATGTCAGAGCTAGAGCCAGGTGCAGTGGCTCACACCTGTAATCCCAGCACTTTGGGAGGTGGGCAGATCACCTGAGGTCAGGAGTTCGAGACCAGCCTGGCCAACATCTTTAGTAGAGGTGAGACACCATCTCTACTAAAAATACAAAAAAAAAAAGAAAAAAAAAAAAACTAGCCAGGCGTGGTGGCAGGCGCCTGTAATGCCAGTTACTTGGGAAGCTAAGGTAGGAAAATCACTTGAACCCAAGAGGCGAAGGTTGCAGTAAGCTGAGAATGCACCGTTGCACTCCAGCCTGAGTGATGAGTGAAACTCCATCTCAAAAAAAAAAAAAAAGTCAGAGCTACGTCAATGGGCAGAGATTGTAGTTCGTTTTGCATCTGCATCCCTAAACCTGTCATGTCCCCCTCTGCACAGGGCTGGACAGCCAGCTGCACCTGATCTGTCTAACTGCTTAGTAGAGCCTTTTGGGCTACACTTTAACCCATTCCATTCTTCATTTATTAAAGGCTTCAATTGGAATGAGCCAGGCCCAAAGATTTACCTTTGGAGAAGAGAGATGAAGTCCTGGTAAGACTTCCTAGGTCTATGTGAATCTGCTCGTTGAGGCTGAGTTGTCTCTGTCCACTTGTGGTTGGTATTTCCAGAAATGATTGAATTCTTTTCTTCCCATTTAGAAGTTTAACTGTTTGTCTGTGGTCTCATGTTGGGATTGGAAAGCCAGACGTTTTTGCTGCTTCTCGTTTCTCTAGGTCACATTTCTGTTGTAAAGCCATTTTTCTTGTGAGGTGGTAAAAAATCTCCATAAACTGTCTTACTTTGCTTAGTAGAATGTCTGTATAGTAGTAATGGCAGTGCCTTACATATGTAGAGCATTTTATAGTTTTCAAAGCATTTCCACGTATATTATCTCACTGTGTAATGTTGTCCTGGGTGTTCTATCTTAAGCAACTTGAATATTTTTCTTTTTTCTCCAACCACTTTTGAGGCTACTACACATGGCTGGTTTACTTTTACCTTTCATATTATTTCCCCAAT
This sequence comes from Sapajus apella, assembly GCF_009761245.1. NCBI lineage: Eukaryota > Metazoa > Chordata > Mammalia > Primates > Cebidae > Sapajus > Sapajus apella. The sequence continues at coordinate 14,385,477 of NW_022437002.1, forward strand.
GGGTTATAAGTGGCAAAGGAATTTTTCAAAGAACAATAAAAGCATCTATAAGTGATCCTGTTTCCTGATGGCAAAGTGAAGATAACCCGGATGCTCTTTATAAATCGTCCCTGAGAATTAGTTCCAGTTCCTTGGATTCACATGATCAGTGGAAGTACCAAAAATAGTTTATTGTAATGATGGTACCTACCCCTTCCTTTTAAATCAGTAAAATACCTCCTAGATTGGGGGAAACTGCAACTCAGAGCCATGTAGTAGTTTTGTGTGTGTTCTGTTTTTGTTTTTTTTGTTTTTTTTTTTTTGAGACGGAGTTTCGCTCTCATTACCCAGGCTGGAGTGCAATGGCGCGATCTCGGCTCACCGCAGCCTCCGCCTCCTGGGTTCAGGCAATTCTCCTGCCTCAGCCTCCTGAGTAGCTGGGATTACAGGCACGCGCCACCATGCCCAGCTGATTTTTTGTATTTTTAGTAGAGATGGGGTTTCACCATGTTGACCAGGATGGTCTCGATCTCTTGACCTTGTGATCCACCCGCCTTGGCCTCCCAAAGTGCTGGGATTACAGGCGTGAGCCACCGCGCCCGGCCGTGTTCTGTTTTTCATCCTTGTGCCTAGAATTTTTGTATTGGTATTATTCATCACCTGGTGAAATTGTAACTTCATTAGCACCCTTTTCCCCCCTAGAATTATGTGGTTATACAGTATGTTACTTGTGAAATAGAAGGTGCTTTAGGTTAAAGCCTACAAGGTGTCTCTGTAAATTGTTTTTTAATGGGCACAATGGCTTATGCCTATAATCCCAGCACTTTGGGATGCCAAGGCAGGACAATCACTTGAGACCAGGAGTTCAAGACCAGTCTGGGCAATGTAGCAAGACTGCATCTCCACAATTTTTTTTTTAATTGGCCAGGCATGGTGGTATATACTTGTAGTCCCAGCTACATGGAAGGCTGAGGTGGCAGAATCACTTGAGCCTAGGAGTTAGAGGTTATGGTGAGCTATGATCACGCCACTATACTCTAGCCTGGGTGATAGCAAAATCCCGTCTCTAAAAAATAAAATAAATTCTTTAGAGCATTTTAGAGACTCCTTTAAGGTTCATTAGGGCAGACCGAGTAATTCCTTGAACTAACTTCTCATTGCCCTACTCATCCCATATCCTGTCTGAATCATTCCATCACCAGATTCTGGGTGCACCACAGAGACCTAGGTAATGACTTAGAGTAATACAAGCCATAGGATGTCAGGACTGGGAGGGACCAAGCAAGTTGCTGTCAACCCCTCTTACCCTTGCACTCTCCCTTATACCATCCTTGAGTGATAAACGAACCTTGGCCCTTACCTCCTAAGGGAATGGAAAAGTATCCATTTTCTTGAGCCCAAATCTATCTCCCTGTAGCTTCTACCTAATTCAACAAACACTGAGTGCCTACCATGCAGCAGGCACTATTCTAGGCACTGAGGGTACATCAGTGAACAGACAGACAAAATAAAGCTCTTACGGATATCTATCTCCTGGAGTTATAGAAGACAAGCCAAATAATTTTTCTGCACTGAAGCCCTTCAGAAACTTAAAGACTGTGCTCTTGTTCTTCTGGGTCTTCACGTCAAGCTAATATTCCCATTTAACTCAGTGGAATACGGCATCATGTCCTCTCGCGAAGTGGATTAATTGTCTTTGGATGCATTCTAGTTTTTTATATTTAATTGAATTGATTTTTAGTAGATTGATTTTTCAGAAAGTTTTTTTGTAATAAAGGTAGTAAATACTTAGAGAAATTTTGGAAAATAAAGATAAATATAAAATATCAGGAAGAAATCACCTGTAATTCTATTACCCACTGTTAAAATGTTGGTATATTTCCTTCTAGCTGCTCCCAACTTGTATCTGTTTAGATAGTTGAGATCATAATGCATTACTTATAATTTTGTATCCTGTTTTTTCACTTAACATTGACATTTGTGCATTCATTATATTGATAAAATCATTGAAATGGTTGCCTAGCTGGGCTCATTGGCTCACACCTGTAATCCTAATACTTTGGAAGGCCAAGGCAAGTGGACTGCTTGAGCTCAGGAGTGTGAGATCAGCCTGGGCAACATGGCGAAACCCCATCTCTACAAAAACACACAAAAATTAGCAAGGCATGGTGGTGCATGCCTGTAGTTCCAGCTACTCAGGAGTCAGAGTGGGAGAATTACTTGAGCCTGGGAAGCAGAGGTTGCTGTGAACCAAGCGAATGCCACTGCACTGGCCTGGGTGATAGAGTAAGACCCTGTCCCCCCAAAAAATAATTAAAAAAAAGGAAAAAAGGCTGTATAATGTGCCAAGAGTGGTAGGGATTCCTGAAGTGGGCTAAACTGTTTCCTTTTCATTAAGCCTTCAGCCTCCCAAGCCACTACACTTTGAGTCATACTTGTCCTATGGGAAGGAAGGTGACGACATATCTCCAGTGGATTCTTTTAACTTAGATTATTCTGGTTATGCTGCTTTCTTTCTGCTCATTCCTTTGCGTTTCCTCATGATCATCTGCCCGTTTGTTTGGCGTATAAGGTTGCCTGTAGAGTTTCCTTGTTACATCAGGATGTCCAGGGGGCCATTTTTGAGGCCCTGTTCCTGCTAGGTTCAGTCTTGAAGAGTTTGTTGGAACCATTTCTTCTGGTGGACTGAATGATAGCAGGCACAGCACTCACTGTTGTCCTTAAATTACAGGCCTCCAGCTAAACCAGAAGGCCCTCACCACCTTCCCAGATGTGGTACTTGTGCGGGTACCCACACCCTCAGTACAGTCAGACAGTGACATCACTGTCCTGCGACACCTGGAGAAGCTGGGCTGCCGGTTGGTCAATCGTCCACAGAGCATCTTAAATTGCATCAACAAATTCTGGACATTCCAAGAACTGGCTGGACATGGAGTCCCCATGCCAGACACCTTCTCCTATGGTGAGTCAGCTTGAAATACAGTTGGAACATATTTTCCCAAATCACGTGCATCTCTGTTTTCTTTCTCTAGAAACCTTCTAGTATCTTTGTGGTTTTTGAATGTGAGCCTGTTGATTCAACATGTTGGCCTTTCTATCTGAAATCTTTATCCTGGCCTTTCTATCTGAAAATGGCTTGGCATCTTCCCCTCTGTAAGTCATTCCACACTGTGCACCAGGCACCATGCTGGGCACTGGGCTACAGCAGTAAGCAAGAGAGTCCTGCCCTCAAGGCACTGCCAGTTCATCGGAGGCAGAGGACAAGTTAACTGGCAATTTCAGAGCAGTGTAAAAAGTGCCATGATAAGGGCCAGTGCAGAGCGGTTCAGGAGTATATGGGAGTGCTCCCAAGTCAGTTTAGATATTGAGGAAGGCTTCCTAAAAGGGCTAACATAGAGCTAAGCCGACGTTATCTAGCTAAGTGAAGGGAGATTGTGGGAGGGGGTTAATGTAAAGAGAGAGCAGAATATAGAAAGACCCAGAGGGGAGAGACACTCTGACCTGTTGGTGGTATTCTGAGTAGTTTGTAGAATGTTAAGAGAGTTACAGTTGAAATATAAGGCTGGGAAGATAAGAGGGCACTATATACAGCATGTGAAGATTAGGGTTAATCCTGGGAGTTAACAGGAAGTTATGGGAGGGCTTTAATCAGGGAGGTGGCCTGATCAGAGTTATAGTTCAGAAGATCACTTTGGCTACACTGTGGAGAAGGAATTGGATAGGGGCAAAGTAGAGCCAGGACAAGTACTGGTAGGTCTTTAAAATAGTCCCAGTGAGCAATGATGGTCTAAACAGTGAGAATGAAGATGTGTGAACAGATTCAGGAATTGTGAAGGTCGTAGAAATAATAGGACATGATGATTGCTCTATATGAGAGTATGGAGAGGAATCAAGAGTGACTGGTTTCTGATCTGAGCAACCAGATATGAAAGCAGACATTCACTAAGACTAGAAATGTGAAAGGAGAGAAGATGATTGATGGGTAGGGGGTGAAGGATTGTAGGGGAGAGATTATTTCAGTTTGAGACATGATCTGTTTGGGGCATCTGTAGTGCATGCAAATAAAAATATTTAGTAGGCAGCAGATAAATCAAAGCTTCTGAAAGAAGCGCAGACTAGGGAAGTGTAGTTGGAAACCTTCATTATGTGAGGTGACGTCCCAGGAATGGATGAGAGTACTCAGGGAGATTGTGCAGGAAGAAAAGAGGGCTGATCTGTTCACCTAAAATGGTTAAAATGGTAACTTTTATGTATATTTTAACACAAACATTTTTTTAAAAGAGGGAATCCTTTAGGGCAGTGGTCCCCAGGCTTTTTGGCACCAGGGACCAGTTTCACGGAAGACAGTTTTTCCACAGATTGGGGGTGGGGTGGAGGAGGATGGTTTCAGGATGAAACTGTTCCTCCTCAGGTCATCACGCATTAGTTAGATTGTTATAAGGAGGGCACAGTTCATAATAGGGTTTGAGCTCCTATGAGAATCTAATGCCACCACTGATCTGACAGGAGGTGGTGCTCAGGCAGTAATGCTTGCTCACCCACTGCTCACCTGATATGCTGCCCGGTTCTTAACAGACCATGGTCTGGTACTAGGGTTGGGGACTCCTCCTTTAGGGAATGGGTACAGGAAGAGGAATCTATAAAAGAAACTAATCATTTGAGCTCAGGAGTTCAAAGCTGCTTTGAAGTATGATAATGCCATTGCACTCCAGCCTGGGTGACAGAATGAGACTCCATGCCTTTAAAAAAAGAAAGAAAAGAAAAGGAAGGAAGGAAGGAGGGGGAGAGGGAGGGCAACTACTTGAGAGGTGAGAAGAGAAAGAAGAGAGGTTGCAGAAGCCAGTGGAGAGAATATAAGGATGGTGTCATCAAAAGTGTTGCATGATTCCAAAAGGACAACATAATGTGTGTGTGTTGGGTTCAGCAACAGGGAGTTGAATGAATACAGTTTCAGCTTAGTGCTGGAGAGAGGGGTGAAGAAATAAATGGAAAGTGAGGAAATGGTCTATAACTCTCAGTGGCTGGATGTTAGAGATACAAAGTTATAGTTAAGGGATGATGCAGGTTTAAGGAACAAGGACTCTATTTGCTTAAGATGGAAGAGAACTGAGCATGTTTAAAATGCCTGTGAAATTAGGAATTGTGAGGTTGAATATATAGCAGAGAGGGTGCAGGATCCCTGGGGAGGTGAGAAAGGGAGTCTAAAGCACAGTGGGGCAGGGATGGATTAGGAGGACTTCTCTTACTGCATCGTAAAGAAGGGAAGAAAGGATGGCTAGAGAGAACGTAAGCTTATCAGTGGGATGGTTGGAAGTTGGGAGTTCCCTTCTTACAAAATATCCTCTTCATGAAGATACCCCTAATTACTTTCACTGCCTCATTGTCTTTTTTTTTTTTTTTAAATCATTAGCACTCTTATGAACTAGACAGGTCTTGTTAGTGTTCTAGAGTATTTTGCTTTGCCCGTGATAGGCAGAATAATGCCACTCCCCCACCCTGAGATACCCATGTCCTAATCCCTGGAACCTGTGATTATATTAGGTTATATGGCAAAAGGGAATTAAGGCAGCAGATGGAGTTGATTGCTAAGCAGATGACCTTAAGATAGGGAGATTATTCTAAATTATCCAGGAGGGCCCAATGTTGTATGTGTCCTTAAAAGTGAAAGAGGAAAGCAGAAAAAAGTCAGAGGGAGACGTAACCAAGGGGGAAGATCAGAGTGATGACATTTGAGGACCCTACCTGCTATTGCTGGCTTTGGAGATGGAAGAGGGCCAGGAGCCAAGGGAAGTGGGGAGCCTCTAGAACCTGGAAAATGCATGGAAATAGATTTTCCTCTAGAGCCTAACGTTTTTTTTTTTTGAAACAGTATTCTGCTCTGTTGTCCAGAGTATACTGCAGTGGCACGATCGCGGCTCACTGCAGCCTCCTGGGCTCAACTGATCCTCTCACCTTAGCCTCCCAAGTAGCTGGGACCACAGGCATGCACCACCACACCCAGCTAATTTTTGTATTTTTTTGTAGAGGTGGGGTTTCACTATGTTGCCCAGACTGGTCTCAAACTCCTGAGCTCAGGCAGTTCACCCACCTTGACCCCCACAAAGTGCTGGGATTCCAGGCATGAGCCACCACACCCAGTCTTGGCTAACATTTTAATTTTAACCCAGTAATACCTGTGTTGGACTTCTGACTACAGAACTGTATGACAATAGATTTGTGTTGTTTGAACCACCAAGTTGTTGTAATATGTTACAGCAGCAAGAGAAACCAGCACCCCAGTGTACCTACAAAACACATCTATCCAGCACATTTTTTTAGAACTAGAAAGTGAAAAGAAGGACCTCTAAACAGCCTAAATATGTGTCACGAATTCCAACAAGCATTGAACCTCCCTCTTTCACTTAATGAATGGGAAAGCCCACCGGACTCTCATCTGGAACCTAGTTTCCCCTGTGCTGGAAAAATCATCTCACAAGTTGCTTTGTCCTTTCTAACCCCACAGCAAAGAGAAGCAGGAAAAGAGGCTTCCTTCTGCTCTATAGTGACAGCAGTGAGACATATTAGTTGACATCTGACAGCAAGGAACGTGACAAACCATTAAAGAAACCAGATTCCCAAACTAGAAAGTGCACTAGTTTGGTACCATTAAATGGAGGGCAGAGGTAGTCCCTCAGGGTATTATAGTGCAGCCATTAATATTCATGACATTGACCCTAAGTTATCAAGAAAAGATTATATTTGATATAGTATATATAGGAGCTCAGTTCATAAAACAATTTAGAACTACTTTCATGCACATCATTATTCATATTTTTTAAAATAAGGCTTATAGGAGTATGGTAGAGCCAGTTCAGGCTTCAGAGTCATACCTTAATTTTGGGTGAGACAAATTCCCAGGCTTGGTTTCTTTTCTATTGCTGCATAACGAACTTCTAAAAACTAAGAAGCTTCAAATTATACTCATTGATTATCTTGTAGTTTCTGTAGGTCAGAAGTCTAGCCACAGCGTAGCTGGGTTCTCTGCTTAGGTCTCCATAGGCTGAAATCGTGGTGTCGGCTGGGGCTGTGGTCCCACCTGAAGTTTGGGATCTTTTTCCAAGCTGCCTGGTTGTTGGCAGTCAGTGTCTTGCTGTTACGGGATTAAGTCGCCCACTTACTTGCTAGCCGTCAGTTGGGCCATTCTCCTCTAGAGGCTGCCCCCCTCTCCCTGCCACATGGCCTTCACCACAACATGGCAGTTTGCTCCTTCAAGGCTAGAAGAAGAGACTCTCTGATGTTTCACCTTTTTTTTTTTTTTAAAGGGACTCATCTGATTAGGTCAGGCTCACCAGGGGTCATCTCCCTTTCTGTTAAATTCAAAATAACAGGAATGATATCCAACATAGTCACTGGTCCCTTCTACACTTAGAAGAGGGGGTTATATAAGGTGTGTAAACCAGGGAGCAGGTATCTTGGGGTTCCACCTACCACAGCCATTGTAAAGGGTCAAGTGTCTGCCTATATGATATAAGGATTACATGGACTAGAGCATGTGAAGCCTTTACCACATAGAAGGTACCTGCTAAATGTTGGTTTCTTTACCTCTCTGCTCCCACCTTTTACCTTGCAGGTGCATAATGTGAGTCTGTTGAATCAAATGTGTTTGAACGGCCTTAATTAGAGAGAGAGATGAGGCCTCAGAAGAATTCCTACAGAGGGTCAGGGCTGGGGTGACCATCCGCCTTACCTTCACTGACTTTTACCTTTTCTTGGCAGGTGGGCATGAAGACTTCTCAAAAATGATTGATGAAGCTGAGCCCCTGGGCTACCCGGTCGTGGTGAAGAGCACACGAGGCCACCGGGGTCAGTGCCACCTCTCCAGGGCTTCCTGGGTAATCAGCCCACTAGGGCTGCTGCTCTGCCTGGACAAGACACTTCTCAAGCACTGCTTAGAAAAATGGAGCTCCCCTTTGAGGAGCTTGCAGTGTCCTTTCCTCTTTGTCTTCTGTTCTTGCTTTTCTGAGATCCTGCTCATCTCTTCCTTGGACTATTGCAGCCGACTCCTGACTTGATGATGATCAGTTTCCCTAACTCCACTGCCACTGCCTCTTCTGTTTTGTTTTGTTTTGAAGTAATTTCTCTGAAACATAGATCTATTCTTGTCACTCTCTCACTGAAAAACCCTCCCAAGACCATGTGCTGCCTGTTAGAGTCCATATTCCTCATCACGAAATGGAAGGCCCTGCTCAAAAAGCCGCAGCCTTCCCTTGCAGCCTCCCCTGGCCACATGAACCATTAATAATCCATTCCAGACTACTTCTCGTTCACCCAGTAGACCATGCATTTTCCTCTCTTTAAGCGTCTGCTTTTTTCCCTTTGCTGAGAATACCATCTTTCTCTGATCACCTGGTCAACTTCTGCTCATCCTTTAAGGCCAGCTCCAGGTATCATTTCTTTTCTACACACATCCCTGATCTCCCTTCCTGTCTTCCAGACAAAATTAATTGTTCTTTCCTTTTTGTTTCCATAGCATTTTATATGTGCCTCTAGCAGAGTGCTACACTTTTTAACAGTTTACAGGTTTATATGTCCGCTTCCTTTACTAGACTGCCAGCTGCTCAGTGGTGGGGACCAGGTCCAGAGCATCTTTCTCTGTAAGGCTTACTGCAGTGCTCAGTGCATCATAGGGACTCAGTAGGGACATCAGCAGCAGAAAGCAGTCCTCCTGCAGTATATGAGCAGGTGCCTCATTGGGACACCCAGGCAGCATGCTTAAATGCTCTGGGCATCTGGAGTGAGAGAAGGTCACCCTAAATAGATACGTAGTGAGCAACTACTATGGTGTAGGGACTATGCAATAGAAATGAAGTAGACAGCACTCCATTCTAGGCGACAGAGCAAGACCTTGTCTCCCCCCACCAAAAAAAAAGAACTAGACCCAATCACTATTCTCTTGGAGTTCAAGTGTGTAGATAGTAGGCACAGTTGCATTGCACGGTGATCACTGCCATAGCAGGTGTGTCTAGGGGTCTGTTTGAGCCTACAGGAGGGAGGGGACAACTCTGCCATGAAGTCTTCAGTGGAAGAAAAGGAGACTTAAATGGAAGTGTAGAATTTGAACTGGAGGAAGTGAGCGAGCAACACACAGAAGCAGGGGTAGGCAAAGCAACCTTTGAGCATAGATGAGTCCTGTTGAGGAGCAGAGAAAGGAGCCTGGGTAGCAAAGCGGGGCTCTTCGTGCTATCCAGACATGCTGCTGAGCTCAATTTCAACCAGCCTTTCAACCAGTTATTTTTTTACTGTAGTAAAATATACATAACATAAAATACAAATATTTATTGAGTGTCTACAAAATGCCAGGCACCATTCCAGGCTTTGGGGATACAGATAAGAACAAAAGTTCCTGCACTGAAGGAGCTTACATTGTAGAAAGGTAAGACAGACAGCAAACGGAAATTAAATATAATACATAATATTTTGTAAATTAAAAAAAAATTGAAATATAATTCACATAAAAATTTACCAGTGCAAAGTAAAATTCTGTGGGTTTTAATGTACTCACTATGTTTTACGACTATTACCACTGCTTAATTTCAGAGCATTTCCATGACTTCCAAAAGAAGCCTCACACCTAGTAGTAGTTAGTCCTGATTGCCTCTCCCTCAGTCCCTGGCAAGTACTGATCTCTTATTAATAACACTTTGTTACTATAGATTTGCCTGTTTTGGCTATTTTATATAAGTGGATTTATACAGTATGTGGACTTTTGTGTATGGCTTCTTTCACATAGCATGATGTTTTCAAGGTTCATCCACGTTGTAGCAAGTAACACTAGTTTATCTCTTTTTGAGACTTAACAATATGTGGTATTGGCTGTACCACATTTGGTTTACCTGTTCATCAGTTGGTGGACATTTGGATTGTTTCCACTTCGTGACTATTATGAATAATGCTGCTGTGAACATCTGTGTACAAGTGTTTGTGTGAACACACGTTTTCATTTCTCTTGGATATATCCCTAGGCATGGAATTGCTAGGTCATATAGTAATTCTATGTGTAACTCTTAAAGGACTGCCAAATTGTTTTTCATAATGGCTATGTCATTTTACATTTCCACCAGCAATGTTTGAGGGTTCCAATTTCTCCATATCCTCACCATCACTTGTTACTTTTTAATGTATGTATGTAGGTTTCGATTTGAATTTACCCAAAGTCTAATCGTGTTGGGCATCTTTTCATGTGCTTGTTGGCCATTTGTATACCTTCTTTGGAGGAATGTTTTTTTCATATCCTTCGTTCACTTTTTTTTTCTTTTTTCTTGGGAGATGGGGTCTCTCTGTTGCCCAGGCTGGAGTGCAGTGATGCGATCTCGGCTCACTGCAACCTCCATCCCCCAGGTTCAAGCGATTCTCTTGCCTCAGCCTCCTGAGTAGCTGGGATTGCAGGCGGCTGCCACCATGCCTGACTAATTTTTTTGTATTTTTAGTAGAGCTAGGGTTTCACCATCTTGGCCAGGCTGTCTTGAACTCCTGACCTTGTGATCTACCTGCCTTGGTCTCCCAAAGTGCTGGGGTTACAAGCCTGAGCCACCGTGCCCAGCCCCCTTTGCCCACTTTTTAACTGGGTTTTTAATCATTTTATTTTTGAGTTTGAAGGGTTCTTGTATAATGTAGGTTTTTTTTTTTTTTTTAGACAGGCTCTCGCTGGACTGCAATGGTGTGATCTCGGCTTATTGCAACCTCTGCATCTTGGGCTCAAATGATCCTCCTGCCTCAGCCTCCCAAGTAGCTGGGACGATAGGCATGCGCCACCATGCCTGGCTGATTTTTGTATTTTTTGTAGAGACAAGATTTTGTCATGCTGCCCAGGTTGGTCTCAAATTCCTGGACTCAAGCCATCCATACACCTCGGCCTCCCAAAGTGCTGGGATTACAGGTGTGAGCCACTGCACCCAGCCATATAATATAGATTCTAAATCCTTATTAGATATATAATAACATGTTTGAACATGTTTTTCCCATTCTGTAGGTTGTCTTTTCATTTCTTGTATAGTAGCTTTGATACACAAAAGTTTTTTTATTTTAGAAAGTCTAACTTGTCTATTTTTCTTTTTTTTTTTTTTGCTTCTATGTGCTTTTGATGTCATTTTTTGCCTTCTAAAAGCTTTATAGTTTTAGCCCTTTCCTTTGAGTCTTTGATCCATTTTGAGTTAATCTTTATGTATGGTATGAGGTAGGGGTTCAACTTTATTATTTTGCATGTGGATATACAGTTTTCCTAATACCATTTGTTGAAGAGCCTGTTTGTTTGCCCACTAAATGCTGTTGGAACCCTTGTCAAAAATCAGCTCACCATGTGTGTGAAGGTTTATTTCTGGGCCTTCAATTTTATTCCATTGATATAGTTCTGTCTTTATGCCAGGCCACACTGTCTTGATTACTGTAACTTTATAGTAAGTTTTGAAATTTGACCCTTTTTCTCTCAAATGGGATTAACCATCCTTGTCATAATAGCTTCCTAGTGCTAGCATGAGGTATAGGTGAAATAATAAAAAATCAAAGTGCTTGGCACTTGGTACATTATTAACCAATCTTGCTGCCTTTCTCTCCCTTTTTCCTTCTTGACTTAAAACTGTAGCTCCTTTACTAACTGCAGACTGAGCCCTGTATTAGAACTTCTGTACCAGAAACCAAGAAACCCAGTTCCTATCTCTAGTCCCCATCTCTGCTGAAAATCCTACTTAATGTCCAGAGAACTCCAGTGCATATACCTGAATCCCAGCCATCTGTTGCCAGAAGCCATATCTCCTGGCATCAGATGTGTACCTGCTTGCCCCACACTCATTGACTGAAGACAGGTAACACTGATGCTGCATCATGCACACTTGCTGGGGCCTCTCCATTTTCCTACTTTGCCCCCTTGCTGGGCCCTCTCCAGCTTCCCTGACACTGATGCCCACTTACCTGCACACCCTTCTGTCACCTGCCACATGGACATCTTCAGATCATGTGGCCCTATTCCTCTAGCTCTGTTGGGTGTCTAGGGTGTAGTCATCTCGGGAATGATTGCTTCCTGGTTGTAACACGTTTTGGAGGTTACTTTTCAGTTGTATGTAGCACTAGGGACTGGTCTTTTTATTAGGACTTCAGAAGAGTTCCACTCCTTGTAAGATGGTGACACAAAGCTTAGGAAAACCATTACTTTGTTCCATATTTGCTGAAAAGAATGCTCAGACTAGGCATACTCATGTCAGCTTTGCAGAGCAAATTTATCAGAACATCTGCTCAGGCCTAATATAATATAACTGGTATATTAGCTATTATTATAGCTAATATACCAATGGAAAAGCCAATGTTGGATGGACATGGTGACTCACACCTGTAATCCCAGCACTTTGGGAGGCTGAGACAGGCAGATCACTTGAGGCCAGGAATTTGAGACCAGCTAGCTGACATGGTGAGACCCTGTCTCTACTAAAAATATAAAAATTAGCCAGGTGTGGTGGTGCATGCCTATAATCCCAGCTACTTTGGAGGCTGAGGCAGGAGAATTGCTTTAACCCGGAAGGCAGAGGTTGCAGTGAGCCAAGATCACACCACTGCACTCCAGCCTGGGTGACAGAGCGAGACTGCCTTAAAAAAGAAAATGCTAATACTAAATAATAACAAAAGTGTAGGCAATTTGAACAGAAAGAATTTAAGCCCGATGCAGTGTCTCACACCTGTAATCCCAGCACTTTGGGAAGCCTGAGGCCTGTGGATCATGAGATCAAGAGTTCAAGACCAGCCTGGCCAAGATGGTGAAACCCCGTCCCTACTAAAAATACAAAAATTAGCCTGGCACAGTGGTGAGCAACTGTAATCCCAGTTACTCAGAAGGCTGAGGCAGGAGAATCGCTTGAACTTGGGAGACAGGTTGCAGTGAGCTGAGATCATGCCAGCTGTACTCTACCCTGGGCAACAGAGCAAGACTCCGTCTAAGAAAAAAAAAAAGAATTCAGAATCAAGAAGGAATGCTTTCTGCAGAGATTAGTAGAGGCAGAGGCCATTCCTTTCAGAATTAAATGGTGTAGCCAAGTAACAGCTTTATGTCTAAAGGGAAGGATGCCTGTCAGTGGTTCCCTCCTTTGAGCTCCGAAAGAATTACGCATAGACCTCTCTTGATGTTGTATCACACTGTGCTACCTTTTTTTTGAATCTCTCTCCATCCAGACTTGGAATTTCTCTAAAGTATGTTCAATAAATTACGTTCTACAAACATTAATTGACATCTTCCCTGCGCATATAGCCCAGTGTTAAGTTTGGGGAATTTTTTAACAATGAGTTAGATGTAGACCCTGCCTAATCAGCATCCTGGGGGGTGATGGGAGATGCTAATTAACTGTTTTTCGAACTGAATTGATTAGATCCTTGGGATTCTATTTTGGCTCTTTCTTTGTGTTTCTGGAATATATCATTATGTCATTTCAAAAAGAGTGATGGTGAAGGGAAAGGGTATTAGGACCTGAGGAAAGTTAGGGGAAAGTAAGGTTCATTGGTCATTTGATAAGAAGCAAAAGTCAGTCTGTGTGCGGTGGCTCATGTCTGTAATCCCAGCACTTTGGGAGGCTAAGATGGGTGGATCATGAGGTCAGGAGATTGAGACCATCTGGCCAATGTAGTGAAACCATGTCTCTTCAAAAAAAATACAAAACTTACCTGGGCATGGTGGTGGGTGCCTGTAATCCCAGCTACTCAGAAGGCTGAGGCAGGAGAATCCCCTGAACCCAGGAGGCAGAGGTTGCAGTGAGACTCTGTCTCAAAAAAAAAAAAAAAGCAGCAACAAAAGTCTAGCAGAGAAATAGAAGGGATCAAAGTGAGGCAAGTTCAGAGAGAACTGATGACTTTGTGGACAAGGAGGCCAAATGGCAAGAACAGTATCCAGAGGCTTCTCTAATCCCTCATCTCGCTCTTTGTCTTTCTTCTTAAAGGAAAAGCTGTTTTTCTGGCAAGAGATAAACATCACCTCTCTGACATCTGCCATCTGATCCGCCATGATGTGCCCTACCTGTTCCAGAAGTACGTGAAGGAGTCCCATGGAAAGGACATCCGGGTGGTGGTGGTAGGGGGCCAAGTCATAGGCTCTATGCTTCGCTGTTCCACCGATGGACGGATGCAGAGCAACTGCTCTCTCGGTAAGGTATAAAAGTGCAGGGTGTTATTAGGGTGTTTGGACTCATTCAGCAAATGTATATCGATCCCTACTGTCTTGTCGGACCCTCTGCTAGACACCAGGATCTCATAGATGAGAATGAGGAACAAACCCTTTCCTGTGGCAGCAAGCAGTCCAGGAGGGGAGCATATGAGTGTAAGTGCTGCGGCAGAGGTCAGGCAAAGAGTGTCAGGACATGGAGGATTGAACCCTATCCTCTAGGTGTTAAGACTTAAAACAGAGAGTGACATGAAGACCGACGCTGGAGAAAAACTCCCATTTAGGTAAAGGATGGAGCAAAGGCATAAGATGGGAGGTAGGGAGGTGAGTTTTGAAGCTGTTGCAACAACTCAGGCAAAAAATAATGAGTCTAAACTAAAGTCATGACAGGAGAAGTATCGTATTTTCCTTTTATGTTTTAACAGAAAATGTTTTCCTTTTTTGTATGATGCTATTAGAAAGCTACAGTTTATGCTTTGGTTGCATGCATAAACACATCCCATTAACCTGTTGATAGTGTTTGTTTTCTGTTGTGCTGAATGGAGATATTCCAAGAAGAATGTAAGTTCTTGTCCCCATCACAGAAAATTATTGTCAGCCTCATTGAATTAGTTTGTATGTTGGTAATAGGAAAAAAAATCACCATTGCTAGTTTGATTTCCTAAATTGCTAGATTTCCTAAATCACCAGAAGGATATTCCAAGTCCAGTGACTGATAAAGAGGCTTAGGTGCTATCTGGCACTTCTTTAATTGATAGTCATTGGGCGTTTCCAGGAACAGACTCTATGATAGATGTCGAGAATGTAGAGATTATGAGAGAGCCCCTGCCCTCAGGTAGCATGTGATCCCATAAAGAAGACATATGGGCCACGTGTGGTGGCTTATGCCTGTAATCCCAGCATTTTGGAAAGCCAAGGCAGGAAGATCACTTAAAGCCAGGAGTTTGAGACCATACTGGACAACAAAGCGAGACCCCTATCTCTACAGAAAATTTTTTAAAAGTTAGCCAAGTGTACTAGCACATGCCTGTAGTACCAGAAAGCTGAGGTGAGAGGATCCTTTGAGCCTAGGAGTGTGAGGCTGCAGTGAGCTATAATTGCACCATAGCACCCCAGTTTGGGCAACAGAATGAGACCCTATCTCTTAAAAAAAAAAAAAGATAATTGTAAGATACTGTGATAAAGTGGTGTGATGGAGTCAAATGCCAGATTCAAGTTGACAGATTCAAGTTGACACACTACTAAGTGTCTTACATGCTATCTCATTTTCTTTTTTCTTTTTCTTTTTTTTTGAGACGGAGTTTCGCTCTTGTTACCCAGGCTGGAGTGCAATGGCGCGATATCGGCTCATCGCAGCCTCCGCCTCCTGGGTTCAGGCAATTCTCCTGCCTCAGCCTCCTGAGTAGCTGGGATTACAGGCACGCGCCACCATGCCCAGCTAATTTTTGTATTTTTAGTAGAGACGGGGTTTCACCATGTTGACCAGGATGGTCTCGATCTCTTGACCTCGTGATCCACCCGTCTCGGCCTCCCAAAGTGCTGGGATTACAGGCTTGAGCCACTGTGCCCGGCCTTTTTTTTTTCATTTTTGAGACAGAGTCTTGCTCTGTTGCCCAGGCTAGAATGCAGTGGCATGATCCCGGCTCACTGTAACCTCCTCCAAGTGATTCTGATGTCTCAGCCACCTGAGTAACTGGGATTATAGACATGTACCACCACACCTGGCTGATTTTTGTATTTTTAGTAGAGACAGGGTTTCATCATGTGGGCCAGGCTAGCCTCAAGAGATCCACCCCGCTCGGCCTCCCAAAGTGCTGGGATTATAGGTATGAGCCACCATGCCCAGCCCATTTTAATGATAATCATGTTTAGTATCACAGTATTGAACCTTGTGTGTTATTTTTACTTTTTTAGTTACCTTACAAAATCCATTCATTAGTAATCATGTGGTTTTATAATTTATCCACATTAGTTTTCTTAGTGAGCCATTTTAAAACTGTTTTTTAGCCTTTTTTAGATACAGTGTTATGGGAAGGAACAGTGTTAAGGTAAAGACACTAGTTATTGGACCTGAGAATATAATTCTTAAATCTTTCCAAGGAGGCTAACTGGAGACAGTTAAATCTGAAGTCCTAGCTTTTTAGCAAAGTAAGAGCAATCAGTCTCTCTGTCCTTCGCACAGAATTTTGTCTCAGTCCTTTCCGTCTCTGTCTCTCTCTCTCTCTCTCTCTCCTTTTTTTTTTTTTTTTTGGTCCATTAAGGCATTTTACTTATAAATGTTAATATGTGTTACATCCCTAGTAAAAGAATCCCAGGATTTTCCCACCTGTGTGTTTTCATCTTACTTCTTCACAGGCCATGATGGCTGTGATGCCAGCTGAGGTTGTCAGTACAGTGAAACCAAACTGACGGGATGGGAGCAGATTATTCTGCCATTTTTCTAGATCTTCAAGTTGCACATCAGACAGGGTTTGTTCACTCCACCCTTGTTTAACCTGCCTACGAGGTTTACAACAGTTTTCCCAGCTCTGTGATCATCAGTGATTGCAGATTTGCCGGCATAACTATGCTTTGTCTTCACAGTTAGAAACCAGATGATAACTTAGGAGCATGGCCTAACAAGAACCTGGCGTTTGTCTCTCTCTTCGGCATTGGTGATGCTCTCGAGAGTATCAGCCAGGGCATTGACATACACCATTATGGTAGCACAGAAAGATGGCAGAAAGAGCCATCTCTCTCTCCTTAAAAATCAATAAGTTAATTGTATTTGTTCTATTCTTAAGAGGAATACATTCTCAGTGTAGAAAATTTGGAAAATATGGCCGGGCGTGGTGGTTCACATTCGAAATCCAAGCACTTTGGGAGGCCAAGGTGGGCGGATCACCTGAGGTCAGGAGTTTGAAATTAGCCTGTCCAACATGGTGAAACGCTGTCTCTACTAAAAATACAACAATTAGCCAGGCATCGTGGTGGGCGCCTGTAATCCCAGCTACTCAGGAGCCTGAGGCAGGAGAAGAATCGCGTGAACCCAGCATGTGGAGGTTGCAGTGAGTCTAGATCGTGCCACTGCACTCCAGCCTTGAGTGACAGGGCAAGCAGAGCAAGACTATCCAAAAAAAATTGTTTTTGGAAAACACAGCAAAGTCAAATGAAAAAGGTGTTTATCATCCCCACCATTTAGAGAAAACAACTGTTAATATTTTGGTGTAACTTACAGTCTTTTCTTCTGAGAAATCTCTTTTTGCCTAGTTATGGTCATATTGTATAGTCTTTTTTTTTTTTTTTTTTTTTTTTGAGACAGAGTTTTGCTCTTGTTGTCCAGGCTGGAGTGCAATGGTGCAATCTTGGCTCACTGCAACCTCTGCCTCTCGGGTTCAAGTGATTCTCCTGCCTCAGCCTCCAGAGTAGCTGGGATTACAGGCATTCGTCACCATGCCTGGCTAATTTTGTATTTTTAGTAGAGACAGGGTTTCTCCATGTTGATCAGTCTGGTGTAGAACTCCCGACCTTAGATGATCTGCCCACCTCAGCCTCCCAAAGTGCTGGGATTACAGGCGTGAGCCACTGCACCCAGCCATATTGTAGAGTCTTAAATCCCCCGTGTTCCCATGTGATTACAAGCTCTCTGTGGGCACTATTATTTATTTTTATTTTTATTTATTTATTTATTTATTTATTTATTTTTTTTTTGAGACGGAGTTTCACTCTTGTTGCCCAGGCTGGAGTGCAATGGCGCGATCTCGGCTCACTGCAACCTCCGCCTCCTGGGTTCAGGCAATTCTCCTGCCTCAGCCTCCTGAGTAGCTGGGATTACAGGCATGCGCCACCATGCCCAGCTGATTTTTTTTTGTATTTTTAGTAGAGACGGGGTTTCACCATGTTGACCAGGATGGTCTCGATCTCTTGACCTCGTGATCCACCCGCCTCGGCCTCCCAAAGTGCTGGGATTACAGGCGTGAGCCACCGCGTCCGGCCCATTTATTTTTATTTTTGAAAAAGAGTTTCACTCTGTGAAACAGGCTGGTGTGCAGTGGCATGATCATGGCTCACTGTAGCCTCAAACTCCTGGGCTCTAGGGTTCCTCTCACCCCAACCTCCCAAGTAGCTCGGACTGTAGCTGGGACTGCAGCTACTTAGGAGGCTTAGGGGTGGGAGGAACCCTACAGCAAACCACCATACCCCCTATTTTTATTTTAATTTTTTGTAGAGATGGGGTCTCGCTATGATGCCCAGGCTAGCCCAAACTCTTGGCCTCAAGCAGTCCTCTCACCTCAGCCTCCCAAAGTGCTGAGATTACAGATGTGAGTCACTGTACCCAGCTGGCATTATTATTAATGGATGTAAAATACACTGTTTTTCTCTATTGTATTTCTTCATTCAATATTTGTTGAATATTTATTGAGTGCCTGTCATGTACCTGGCTCTATGATTTGTATTTTAAATAATACTGCCATCAACATCTTTGCGCATAAAGCTTTCCCCCCCCCATACGTAAGATTATTCCCTTGATAGTGGGATGCCTGGGTCAGAGGAAATCGACATTTTTAAGACTAGATAAAAAATGACCATAGGCCAGGCATGGTGGCTCAAGCCTGTAATCCCTGCACTTTGGGAGGCTGAGGTGGGTGGATTGCCTGAGGTGAGGAGTTCGAGACCACCCTAACCAATATGGTGAAGCCCATCTCTACTAAAAATACAAAAAATTAGCCAGGTGCGGTGGCGGGCGCCTATTGTCCCAGCTATTCAGGAGACTGAGGCAGAAGAATTGCTTGAACCCAGAAGGTGGAGATCACAGTGAGTCGAGACCGCACCACTGCACCCCAGCCTAGGGGACGAAGTGACCCTCCGTCTCAAAAAAAAAAAAAAAAAAAAAAGACTGTATTATTTTCCCAAAGCGGGTACTGATTTCCATCCAGAACTTTCGCGATTAATGCTCGAGCCTGTCTGTCTGCCCCTCCTGGGCAGACCCCTGTCCCTTCTTCAAAGAGTCATTTGACTTCTCAGTTGTCACCTTTACACCCCTGTGCTTTCCCCACAGGTGGCGTAGGCGTCATGTGCCCGCTGACAGAACAAGGCAAGCAGTTGGCCATTCAGGTGTCCAACATCCTAGGCATGGACTTCTGTGGCATTGATCTGCTTATCATGGACGATGGCTCCTTTGTGGTGTGTGAGGCAAACGCTAATGTCGGCTTCCTCGCCTTTGACCAGGCGTGCAACTTAGATGTGGGTGGGATCATTGCAGACTATACCATGTCCTTGCTGCCAAATAGGCAGACTGGGAAGATGGCTGTCCTCCCAGGACTGTCGAGTCCGAGGGAAAAGACCGAGCCAGATGGCTGTGCTTCAGCTCAGGGAGTTGCAGAGAGTGTCTATACCATCAACAGTGGGTCTACCTCTAGTGAAAGTGAGCCTGAACTGGGAGAGATCCGGGATTCCTCAGCAAGCACAATGGGGGCCCCACCCTCCATGCTGCCCGAACCTGGCTACAACATTAACAACAGGATTGCTTCTGAATTAAAACTTAAGTGAATTCCTGCTTTTTGGCAGCATTTAAACCAAATCCTACTGCTTCCCTAGTAGTTTTGAGTGAATAAAATCTGGACTAATGTGATTTCATTTGCACAGAAACTAGAAATCCCATCTGGGCACTCAGCATTTTTTCTAATGATGATTTAAGCAAATGGCCTAGCTTTGTGGTTTTTACAAAGACAAATATAAAAACAGTCACCAAGAACAACGTCCCAACTGATCAATAGGAGACTGATGTCTGCCGTGAGCACGTGGCTATTACGGCTGACTTTAAGGCACTGACTGCTGCTGCTGCTTCTGACTCTTAGCAGTAGAATCCATTAACTCCAAATGGCTCTTGGAAATATGTACTCAAAAGCAACCACGGGATGGAAGCATGTGCAGACAAGGTGGAATGTGACTGCAGTAATACATTCTTCACTAAGTGTGTATGTGATGCTTGGAAAATACACAGTTCAAACACTATTAGAGAATCGATATCTGCTCCCCATCAATCACCATCTTGACCCTATTTCTCTGACACTCAGGATATGGTGTTTTAGGGAGCTTCCTCATTAGCATTTTCAATGAAGCACTTTGTAGAAAGTGAGATTGAACATTCTTTGACTTCACAGGTTGGCAAATGTCCTGCTTTGTAACTGGGCCTTTCTACAAATTGCTTTGCCACCCTGAATTTATAGACCCTGCTTCAACTAATGTCAGCTCCAGCAGCTTCTTGCACCTTTGCTGCCTTTGGCCTCAGCTGGAAATGCACTTCAATGAGCTAGTGGCCACACACTTTATTTCTTAAGCGTGCACTAGAATCTAACACCATGGACTTTCTTTCTCAATGGACTCTGTTCACTTGTCATCCAGAAGCCAGTGGGTTTTAACCATAGAAAGCAACTTGGAGATCATCTTTTTTCCCCTCCTTGCCTGAAACTTTGTGTACTGCTTAGCTGTAGGAGGTTTCCTTGTATGAGTGGGTGTATGAGCAGATAGGAGCCATTGGATCACTCCAATCCCCTTGAAATTCTACTTTTATCTAGGATCCAGACACCTGTCCTTGCCCACTTTTCCAAACTGGGAAGATTCAGATATCAGGAATTACTCATTGCACATTTTGAGGGGGCTAATGTAGACATGACACCAAGTGCTTTTCATTTTAATTAAGCAGTAGATGAGATCTTTCCCGTGGGAGAAATCACAGAGATGGAGTTTTCCATTTCTGCTTATATGAAGTATGACTGAATGCGAGCAAAGCTACCTTTTTAACCAAATACACTAGAACATATGCACTCAAGAGTTAGCATAATTGGAGTTACTTCCATGATGTTGCATGCGCCAAGAACACTTAGGGTTCCTCTTTGGGATTACCTTTGAAACCATGCAAGTCAAGAAGCCTCACAACTTTATAGTCAGACCTTGTGTTTTATCCATCCCAACCCTTCCTCCTGCCCACCCAGGTAATCCTGAGCTTCATCATCCATTTTATTTAGCAGACTTATTTTCTAATGCTCCTTAGCTGTTAAAAAAGATAATTCCTCAAGAAATAGATCTACCCTTAAAGGACAAAGATTTACAACACTGAAGACCCTTACAAGTTCACAGTTTCTAAAGAGGGTTCTAGAAATGTTCTATGTAAGGTCAGCTTCACTGGAACAAACATACATCTTCCCAAGGTAACTACTTCGAAGGCAACACTATCCATTAGGGTGCAGATATTACTGTACTTATTCTGCCATAAATGTAAAATGTGTATAAAGTTAAGCTATTGTATTTTTTCATAACACATTTAAATAGAAATTGGCTTTTAAAGTATTGTAGTTAAAACCAGGTCCCACCAAGTAATAGTTGTACAATTGACAAATGTTCAGTGCCATGTAATGGAGATGTCACACTACACAGTTGTAGTTTAAATGCAGTCCAACATAAGGTGCATGCCACTGACTGTAATCCTAGTAATGTGTCTTGTACAGTTGAAAAATGATAATACTTCACCTTTATATAGGTTATGACATATACCTTATCTTTACCACTCAGGGTGGCTTTAAAAGACGGACAGCTTTAGGTTTGTTCTCACTGGAATTGGTTACACTTTCTGTGCAAACTTCTGAATCAAGTGATGACCGTCTGGAAGCTGCATTCCCTCATTTCCACTGTTTGGTGTGAATCTGTTCTCCCCACTTTATCCAAAAAGGATGCTAGCAGGACCCCAGCCTGAGCAGAGCAGCTAGAGAGCTTCCAGATTCCTTTGCCAAAGGAGGCCCATTTTCCAGCTGTGAGTGACATCTGTAGTCATTGGCTTCATTGCCTGGCATCAGCCCTGTCTAAAAGTGGCGAAAGCCGGATCACAGCTGGACAACAACCAGCCCCAGGACAGGATTTCCCATACCACATTGGCTGTGGGCTCTGCGAGCCTCAGCCAGGTAGCCAGGCTATACTTGTCACAGCTGGCCACAGGCCTGCTGAAGGAACATGGGGTACAGAGCCAGAGCCTGGTTCTGGCTCTCCACTTGAACAGCTGACCTTGTGCAATCACAGGAACTCTGTGTCTCCATGTTTCATTCAGATAGAGAAAATGCCTCATTTACCTCTTTGAGGCTGCAGTAATTAAGTAAGAGACTGGTGCATGTAAGTTAATAGTAGTAGAACACTTCCCACATCTGATTTTATAACAGTTTCCCATCACTCCTTAAGAAAGGAAAAGGCCATGAATTCTTGGCATTAGCACACTAAACAGTGGTAGGGGCCCTGAGAAAGGAATGCAGCTTCTCGGAGACCTCACTTCCAGCCAGGGAAACTTAAGACCTGAAAGGAATAAGGCACTTTGTGTATTCAAACAGCCTTCTGGATTTATCGTATATAACCTGAAACTCTCTACTCTTGTAAACCAACTAACGAAGTCTTCCTTATGTAACATAGATTGCGGTGTCTGTATATGGTCTTCCATTATCTGGTGGTTGCATCTTGAAACTGGTAAAAACTTGAATGCCAATAGCTCAGTCACTCAGAATATACATGATTCTGCACTTGGGAAAAATGTCTTCATGCTGTTTTTCTGATCGGGTATGGGGTTGTCAGAATGAGGATTTGGCGCTTTAGGTCTTTAGGATCTCAGAAACAATATAAGTGGATTATAAGCCACTAGTGTCACAATTGCAGGCTCATGGCTTCGAGCTAAAAGGAGATTCCATGACCATGGGGACCAGGAGAGGAGGAAAGGGAAAGGTCTGGAACGGTTTTGTGAAAGAAACAAAAAATTGGGATCATTTGGAATTCTAGAAGGAAGAAGGAGAAAATGGCTCTTCTTTGGGCTGTTTTAATGACAGAATCATGAATATGTATTGATTAGGTAGATGTCTTTGAGCTATTCTGTATAAAGATAATGAGATGCATGGATTTCCATCCACCCTGGAGAAGTGGGAGAGACGTGCTTCCTCCCTTCTTTAAATCCTGAGGAATGCTGGTCTTGAGAACACTGAATACAAATCTGGGAAAGATGTAAGCAGCTAGCTGAGGGGTTTGAGAACCACCCAAATAAAAGTTGACCTCCCCAGAGGCTAATGAACCAAAATACTATGTGCAGGCATAGCCTGGAGCCACAGCTTTAGCAGGTCAGTTTAAGGAGTCAGATCGGAGAGTAAATCCAACATTAGTCTAGGCACTACAGCTTAATATTTTCCTCTGCAACTGGAATTAAGCCTGTTTGCCATTAGTCTGAGTGGAGGTCTTGGGAAGGGCGCTGATAATAGTCATATTTGTCACTGTCCCTAAAGTGAATGTTCGTAGATCTGGGACTATTTTTGACTCTACCTCTGAGACTCAAGATCAGTACAGATTGTTACTTTAAAATGTTACCTGCAAGACCATCCTTCTCAGGGATATGCTGTTTTAATCCTTTCTTAAATCTAAATCATGCCTCCATTCCAAGTCTATGGCTAGACTCTGCAGCCCTCCCTCCTAAAACCAGAGGGCTGAATGTGAAAACTTTCTTCTGTTGAGCCTTTCCATTTCCTTCTCCAGGTACGGTTCTTGTGCCAGTATGCACTATCCCAAGCCCTGCGCTGGCATTCCAACCTGGTTTGGTAATTTCGCTGTGAGGTTTATGTTCTCTGGAGCTCCAGGGCAACACTAAGAAAGTCGCTTATGAGGCCCTTTTGAGGCCATGGAAATAGCATTTTGGAGGCCAGTCTAGTCCCCTATTTTATAAATAGGGAATCTTAGTTCCAGAGGCCATGGTCCCTTGCCAGTCAACAGCGAGGCTGGACTTCAGTGACCTGATTCCTCATCCAGTTTGGCATCCTGCTGGAGGTAGCTCCATCCCTCCCTAGAATCTAGCACATGCTGTCATCCTGGGCCTACCCCCTGCCTCTTCCGCTTATGATGAGCCTCTGTTCTGGATCAACACGGTGTTGATGCGCCAGCCATCAAGGGTTTAGCACTTGGATGGCTTCTAGGTGAGAGCTGCAAAGGCATGTATATTTCCATGATGCAAGCTGGCTCATGGCCTGCGCCGTCTTTAGAACAGCCAAGATCATTTAACTCTACCCCACACTTTCAGTGGTGGGATGTGAGGAAGAAAGCCCATGCCAAGCTAACTGAAAGCTTATTTGGCTCCAGTTCGGCTGATGTTCCCTCACTGCGGAATGTCCTGGATCCCAGGGGTTTGCAGCTCCTAAACCTATTGCATTAGGCACACCCGAGAAGAAACTCTGTTTGATGCACATGCTCCAGTTTCAATCAGCAACAAGGTCCAAAGTTTCCTCCCACTTTCTGTTCCACAGTGTGTCCCCCTTGCAACCAGACATTAGGCACAGATTCATCCCTGTTGTAACCCAAATGTCAGCTGAGGACTCCCTGCCTCTTGAGATCCAGAAAGGTCTGATAACTGGGCTCTGATCCTGAACCTCTAGATTTCTGTGATTTCTAAGAGACATATTTTTGCAGCCACTGCTGACTCCACACTTCTGCTACCTCATTTTAAACAATGCATCAGCTGAGACATGAAGCTCAGTTCCCTTTCCCATTTCCACATAGCAAAATTCAAGTGAGTGAGTGTATGTGCCTGTGTGTGTCTCAGTGATGTGGGAAGGAATGGCAGATGCTACAACAGTGCAGACTCCGCACCCCATTCGTAGAATGTTCTTTTTATATTAATATGGAAGAATTCCCACTCACCTTCCACTCCACATGGTCCCCATCTCCTGTCCTTGGGATAAACCAGATCCATTTGTATTCTCACGTACAGCAGGATGGATAGCCATTCCTTTTCTTAATTTGATTTCTGCCAACACCCTTACCATCACAACTTCACCTTTTACCATGGGTGGCTTTTTAAAAGCGTTTTCCTGAACAAAGACAGTTCCCTCCTCAAAGGGAATTTGAGTGCCATCTCTTAAGGTGATGCATCTTTTATTCCCACGACACAAGCCAGGCATCACAACAACCACATTCACCACTCATCAGGGGCACGCCTTTCAGAAGGCAGCATGGACTAATGTGAATGGTACTAGTTTGAGTCAATCCAGTTCAAATCCAGGTAACTTAAAGCTTGTGTGACCCAGGGGCACTTTACTTCAACTTGTTAAACCTTAATTTTGTCACCTACAAATGTGATAAATAAACACACACTGGAATGTGTAGCACTTAACCGCATGCCTGGCTTTCCATAGGTTCCTTTCCTTTTGCTTCCCCCACTGTGAGCAACACAAGCATCGCCTTCTTGAGATCGTGGCTCAGTGCCAAGGGATAAAAGCTGGCAGACAGCAGCTTTACAGCTGGGAAAAAGAGCTGTTGGGGATGGGGCTGGCGGCAGCTCAAGCATGCTGTGGTTCAGGCATAATGACTGGAAGGTCCCATCCATCTTTAAGATTCTATGATGCTATGTGCAAGGTAGAGCGAACATATTTGGCTAAGAAAAATCCTGGAGGAAAGACTGCCTCAGACAACGGGGAGGCTGGAAAGCCGACCTGGAAAGCAGCCTGACCTTGGTTGATTTAGCACCTGGGTTTTTTGGCTCTTCCTGTATTAGGTTTGCTGGCTTCGCATCAAATGGAAGGAGGAGGTGCCAGGGAAGTGAATTAAACCTGTCAAATGGAGGGTGAGGGGACTGCAGAAGGCTGGGGGTTGGGGGGCTGTGTGGGAAACTCTGATAGTCCGACAGCACCATCTGGACTTGGCAGGGATGACAGCCCTGAGATCAGATGAAACTAACTAATAAAGCAGCTAAAATTCTGCTGTCCTGGGCCTGTCTGGAGTGGGACTCCCATAATCTCCTGTTTAGAAGAACACTGATCTCCTCTAAGGGGAAAGCTGGAGCCCTTAATCATTCTGCAGAGATGATAAAGGTCACTGTGGAGGAAGGCCTAGGCAGGTGCCTGGTTTGCTTAGTCTCCCCCTTGTCCCACGTTCCAGTGGTGTGCTGAAGTGGTTTGCACTGACCCATGAGAGTGGATTGTTAAATTTTCAGGAATTTTGTAAGCTGGTTGGTGAACACAGCTACAGTGACCACACAGTGACCATTAGAGGTTATATTAACCTACAATTAAGTATATTAAAAAAGGTAATACATACTCAAAACTCATCACTTCCTAATTAGTTTACTGTTACCTGTGTACTTGAGGATACTGACATCATTGTATTTGTATGGTGTGCTACAATATAATGGCGTACTAGTGCACATCTTTTCCCAACCTGACCATTCAGTGACATCACATCGGTAGCTGGAGAATCAGACCTATTAAGAGTATTTACACTACAGAGATTGGCAAACACTCTACATCAAGACCCCCTCCCACAGAGCTGGTTGTTAAACATGTGTCAGCACACCACTGCCACTGGGCGACAGAAGAAATTGACACACATAAGCATTGAAACATCTTAGTTCCAAGGAGGTAGCATTTGTGTCGTATTTCTCGGAAGCAAGTGTCCTAGTGTAATGTGCACAACTGGCATGAAGTTTAGCACCCAAAAGACTGCTTCTCTGCTTGTTTTAATTTCTGTGGTTTTTAACCCTTGAGAAATCTGCTTACTTTGCTACTCAACTTATTGGAGTGATTTGTAAAGTTCACTCTCACCTGTGGGCAGTAGTTCAGCTAAATTCCCTCCAGAAAAGTGGACTGTAGATTTTCCTGCCTAACTGGCAAAACCAAAATGTGCTGAAAAGAATACATCTTAACTAGGCAGCACCAAAGTAGCTCATTTCCAAGTGGTTTATACGGCAATAACAGTGTTAACTTCTCCAACAGAGAAGAAATCATTTATAAATGATTGTTTTGCTGTTTTTGCTTTTTATTAAAATTATTACTGTGGAACAGAATGCTTTGTTTGCGTTTGTCCCAAAAATTCTGTGCCTTTTGGTGGTTCTTGTAAAGTAAGAATCACACGCTGAATCTACATTTTATTATTTTCATATCATAAAATGAGGAAAAGCCTTCATAGAAGAAACTTCACCCTATTCACTCACACACCAGCTGCATTCTGAAAAACTATAATTTTCCTTTCAAACGCAGAGTGTCGTCTGAATTGTAATACTGCCAACTCTCAACTGTCAAGATGATGGAGGAAAATACTAATGCAGATGGCATGAGCTTGTCACAGGCCTGCTCAGCGTGCTCTCCTGGGCTGACATTTGAATTAAGATTCAAATAGCACGTGAGAGCCGAAAGCTGTTTAAAATGGCTGTGTGGTGCAGTAAGGGGTCTCAGGGGATTGAAAGAATCTGTACTCACCAGAAGAACTCTGACAGGTCAGGCAGGGCCCTCAGGACTTGTGTTTGTCTGACATTTCAAGAGGCTTCCTGGGAGAAGCAGTGATAAGACCTTGGGGGGCTAACGGTCAACACAAGGCCCAAGACCCTTGAACTAAGGCTGTTCCCCAGCTTCTGAGTCCAAACTGGGGTCAGAGCATCAGAGGGACAGTGCCTGATTGCTGCAGCCAATGATGATTTGGGGTATGACAGTAGGTATCATTCACATTGTCCTGGAACCCAAACACTGGGGGATGTGACCTATGTTTCTTTCTTCTTACATGAAAATCATCAAACTACACAAAAGTTGACAGAATAGTAAACTCCCAGAAAAGACGTTTCCATTTGCCTTTACCACACATAATAAGATTAGCAATAATCCCCTGATACCATCTAATTCCCAGTCCATATTCAAATTTCCCCCATTGTCTCAGAGAGAACTGCATTTAGCTCCATGGTAGACCAGCATATTTGGTGGGACAGGAAGTACCTTGGAAAGGGTGCTGATGGCTTCCCTACCCTCTTGATGGCAGCTTTGACAGAAACCATGCTGCAGGGGCATGGGTGGAGAGATGTTCAGGCTGGCTGCAGATACATTCCCAAGTTGTAGGATCTTGGGATTTCCTCTCCTCAAAGAATAGGCCTGTGACACTTCCCCTTCTACTTCCCAGAGTCACATGGTCTCCCTCTGGGACCCTCTCAGCTTCCTGCTGCTGGCATCCTCCTGTCTATCACGCTGGTACGTGCTGCTTTTCCTGCAGCTACTTCTTTCACTAATGGCACTTCTTAAATCTGGGGAGAGGCTTCTCTCAAAGATTATCGCTCTTCCACCAGCCTTAGGTCTACTGTACTCTCAATGAATCACAGCTCTTTAGAGGTCCCCAAGGGCCCAAGCATCTTCTTTTATTAGAAAAGCCTGGCTGAAATTCTCATGAGATAGGTCAGGGAACCTTGGAGTAGCAGCACTTGTGTCACATCTAAAGGCACTCCTCTGACTAAAGAGAAGTGGCAGCTGAGGACACTGCCTGACCCAGGATTTTCTTTTGCTCTAAAAGACATTATTAAGATATTTGGTCTGTACTGTATTGGCTGATAGTATCATATCAATGTCAATTTCCTGATTTTGGTGATTGCTCTAATAATACATAAGAATGTGTCCTTGTTTTTAGAAAATACACATTAAATATTGAGGGATAGAGGGACATCATGTCTGCAATTTACTTTCAAATGGATCAGAAGATAATGGGTTTCTAGAAAGAGAAAATAAAGCAAATGCGGTAAGATGTTAACATTGGGAAGATGTTGGTGAAAGGTCTTATAGGAATTATTTGCATGAGTAGTCTGAGTAAGTCTGAAATGACATCAGCCTCCTGTGCTGGATTCACCTCTTCTCCATTAAATGTTGTTTCCTCTGGCATTTCCTTAGGCTTTCTTCTATTCCTTAGCTGTGTTTCATCCCTATGTGATCTCCATTTCCTTGGTAATAATTGCCATGTACATGATACTTTCAAATTTATCTCTGAACCCAGGCTTCTTTTCTGTTTTGTTTTGTTTTGGGTTTTTTTTTTTTTTTTTTGAGACAGAGTCTTACTCTGTTGCCCAGACTGGAGTGCCGTGGTGCAATCTCAGCTCATTGTAGCCTCTACCTCCCAGGTTCAAGCAATTCTCCACCTTTAGCCTCCCAAGTAGCTGGGATTATAGGTGCACACCACCACACCCAGCTGATTGTTTTGTCTTTATAGTCGAGACCGGGTTTCACGCTGTTGGCCAGAGTGCTCTTAAACTCCTAGCCTCAGGTGATCATCTGCACTCCTTAACCTCCCAAAGTGTTGGATTACAGGTGTGAACCACCATGCCTGGCCCAGGCTTCTTGTCTTTTTTTTTTTTTCTTTCTTTCTTTTTTTTGAGACAGAGTTCGCTCTTGTTGCCCAGGCTGGAGTGCAATGGTGTGATCTCAGCTCACTGCGACCTCCACCTCCTGGGTTCAAGTGATTCTCCTGCCTCAGCCTCCCAAGTAGCTGGGATATCAGGCATGTGCCACCATGCCCAGCTAATTTTGTATTTTTAATAGAGATGGGGTTTCACCATGTTGGTCAGGCTGGTCTCGAACTCCCCACCTCGGGTGATCTGCCCGCCTCAGCCTCCCAAAGTGCTGGGATTATAGGCATGAGCCACTGAGCCTGGCCAGGCTTCTTTCCTTAATATCAGATGGCATATCCAGTTGCCCACCCTTCATCTCTCTTTGAATGTCCGATAAGTGTCTCAAACTCACCATGTTTGAAACTATATTGATGTTTTTATCTGTCCCGGACAAACATGCCCCTTTCAGGGCCTCCTCAATTGAGTGCACAATGCCAACCACTTGCTCAAACCACACACACACACAAAATGAAACAAAACTACAGTGGTAATTTTTGGCTGCCACCTTCCTCAACCTTACCACCAACTTGGTTTCTTGTGGTAAAACTTGACTTTCAAACCATGAACCACCTTTTTTCACTGAAAACTTTTTTTTTTTTTTTTTCTAATTTTTTGCCATGTTCATCAAGATGTGCTGGGAGATACACAATCCTGAAAAAGGTCTGCATGGGATAATGCTTATACAATCCTGGTTTCACATCCTGCTCCCAATAGTAACCTTTTCATGTTTTTAAAACCTGCTACTGCTTATTTAAATATTAGCTATTAAAAGTGTGTGTTTGTGTATGTATGTACATAATGTATTTATCACATTGCACTGATCTTGATGAATATTAGGAAAGACATACTTTTTCTGTTTGGCAAAATGATTGCATGGTTCTGTCATCCAAATAATGCTTCACCATCTTTTCTGAGGCATTTTCTTTGCCAAACGTTCGTTTAGTATGACCTATTGTGTTTGAGAGATGTCATACTTCACAGAGTCATTGTGAGCACTGACACCTCATTTGTACGATGTGTATCTGTAATGGGACATGGCAAGGCCTTCTGGTGGTAGAGCATTTTGGTTCCAGTCTTGGTCATCTGAGGACCTGTGGCACAGCACAAAGCCACAGAGTGCAATGACAGAACGTTTATAATGAGAGTGTAGAGCAGCAACTCAAAGTAAACTTTTGTTAAATAAAGATTCATAGACCATATGATATATTTGTAAGAGTGCATATGTGCTTGCTAGTAGACAATTTTAGTCAGTCCTTTCAGGGATGAGCCTTCAGCTCTACCCTTGAGAATTCTGCTGAAGATGCTTAGGAAAGATGTGATCACCAGGTAGGAAGATAAGAGACACTCTATAGGGGACTTGCACATCACCAGAAATCCTGGCTTTTTTCAACCTACCCATACTGTTTAGAGTCAAGTAAGCCACATTTTGTGGAGCTGTTCAGAACTGAAATATTTCCTGCATTAATCATATATGAAAATGAAGTATATTTTAACTGAAGAGAAAAAAATAGGGCAAAATAAAAACATTTTGGAATTAATGAAAGAAAGAAAATCTGAGAATTTGCCATCTTTAGGCCCTCACTATAGGAAATACTAAAATATTTGTCAGTAATGTGAGCCGAGATGGAAGATGTGAAAAGCAAGAAGGAATATGATAAATTTACAAAATCATTATGACATGAGTTTAAGATATATTTGAAATAAATAATAGGAAGGTATATGTTGGGGGGAGGTAAATGTATTCGAAAGATTCTAAAGACCGTCTATTGTCAGGGATGAGGATTTCCTGAATAACTTTAAATTTTGATAAGAAAGGAACGAATGCTTGGATTTCTGGGGCAATCACTACAGAACAGAAACACAGGATATAAACTACAAACTCACAGAGTGGAAGAAATGGAAGGGGAAAAAATATGTAATCAATCCAAAAGAAAGTAAAAGAAGAAACAGAATATGCAGAACAAATACAAGGCATAAAATAAGATCATAGATTTAAACTCAACTTTTAAAACCCCAAGTCACTTAGTGTATGAACAAAATGTAAATGGACTAAGTGATTCTTTTAAGAATGACAGATATAAAAATATCTAATCATATTATTATTATATTTAGAGACCTAGTCTTGCTCTGTCACCAGGCTGGAGTGCAGTGGTGCAATCTCGGCTCACTGCAACCTCCCCCTGCCGGGTTCAAGCCTTTCTCCTGCCTCAGCCTCCCGAGTAGCTGGGACTA
>NW_022437002.1:14417135-14441183 GCF_009761245.1 Sapajus apella
CCTCCTAGGTTCAGGCAATTCTCCTGCCTCAGCCTCCTGAGTAGCTGGGATTACAGGCACGCGCCACCATGCCCAGCTAATTTTTTGTATTTTTAGTAGAGACGGGGTTTCACCGTGTTGACCAGGATGGTCTCGATCTCTTGACCTCGTGATCCACCCGCCTCGGCCTCCCAAAGTGCTGGGATTACAGGCTTGAGCCACCGCGCCCGGCCTAATCATACTATTTTTACAAGAGATGTATCACACAAACATTAAGAGCTGGGCACAGTGGTGCCTGCCCCAGTTCCACTACCCAGGGGCCTGAGGCGAAAGGATCTCTTGACTCCAGGAGCTCAAATCTAGCCTAAATAACACAGCAAGAACTCCTCTAAGGATATAGATTGTTTGGAAGTAAAAGGTTGTGTGAAGAAATATCAAGAATTTCAGTCAGGGTTTAGTCAGGAAAACAGAAGCCTCTCTAGGCATTTTGAATAAAAAGATTTATTAAATATAGAGAATGAGAAGCATATACAATCTTTGAAGTAGATGGGTGATCAAGACTGGGGGCAAAGGGCAGCAAGCTGCTTTCACAGGAAATCTGCATCCAGGAAAACAACAGTGGATGATTCGCAGGAAGATAAATGGTTGCTCCTTATGCAGCTTCCAAATCTTGAGCAGTTGGCCCTCACTGACAGAATTTTATCCAGAATCATAAAAGGAGAGGGATATTGAGAACTACAGCTCTAAGCTTCCCCTTAGAAACAGAGGTAAATGATGAAGGGAATGGTGATGATGCCTAGTTGATAATGAGCAATCCAGCCCCAAACGAAGTGAGTGCAGCTATATTAATATGAGACCAAAACAGACTCTAAGGTCCAAAACATTACTAGAGATAAAGAGAATCACACTTCATAATACAAAAAAATTCCGTTCACTAGGAAAATACAATATTTGAATGTGTACACACCTAATAACAAAATAAAAAAATATGAGGCAAAAACTAACAGGACTACGAGGAGAAACAGGTAAATCCACAATGTCAGTGGATAGATTTTACATACCTTTCTTATAAATGAACAAAAAGTCATCAAAAATATGCAAGAATTGAAAATATGAACAAAGTTGACTTAAGGGGCACATATAGAACACTGCTCCCAATAACTTCATTATTTTCTAGCACACACAGAACATTTAAAATATTGATCACATTCTATAAAGAACATTTCTTTTTTTTTTTTTTTTTTTTTTTTTGAGACGGAGTTTTGCTCTTGTTACTCAGGCTGGAGTGCAATGGCGCGATCTCGGCTCACCGCAACCTCTGCCTCCTGGGTTCAGGCAATTCTCCTGCCCCAGCCTCCTGAGTAGCTGGGATTACAGGCACACGCCACCATGCCCAGCTAATTTTTTTCTGTATTTTTAGTAGAGACGGGGTTTCACCGTGTTGACCAGGATGGTCTCGATCTCTTGACCTCGTGATCCACCCGCCTCGGCCTCCCAAAGTGCTGGGATTACAGGCTTGAGCCACCGTGCCCGGCTAAAAAGAACATTTCTAAAAATAAAAATTATATACAGTATGTTCTAGGATCTCAGTAAAACTAGAAATAAATAGCAAAAAAGTTGTTTTAGAATTTCTCCTTTAGAAATTAAAAATCCTATTTCTAAGTGACTCATGAGACATAAAAAATAAAAATATTTAGAAAAGTAACATACTGTATTTTAAAATATATGGGCTCAGTTAAAGCAGTATAGAGAGTAAAATTTATAGCTTTAAACACGTGTTAGAAAAGAAGAAAAACTGAAAATTAAATTACTAAACATGAGAAAAAGCAGAAAATTATGGCCTATAACCAAGAAGAAAGTCAGTCAATAGAAACAATAAATTTAAACAATAACTTTGTGAATTTATTCAATGCAGAAGTGTTAATAAACAAGAATTCAGTGAGAATAGATAAGACAGGAGTGAGAAGGCAGAAAGAGGCCAAGGAATATGGTAAAGAATAGAGAGTTTCACAAAATGGACTTTTAGAATGTTTTTAGATAGGTTGAGTTCTGTTTTCTTTTAAATTATCTGCTGAAGAGTTGTTGATCCTCCTCCTTACCCCTCCAGTCCTCATTAAGAGTCTGTTTGAAAGAGCTGACTCATATTTGGGGTTACGGATTAAGAGTTAAGAAGAAGCGGCTGTGTCCTTAAAGAGAAAAAGAAAGTGCTACATGATATAGACTGGAGAATGAGAATTCAACTGAAGCTGAAAATTAGACCAAGAGACAGCTGAAAGACAAGTAAGCCCCCGGGACTTCATAGCCATCTTGGAGAAGCATAAAAATGCCCAGAAGTATGGAATGGGGGGTTCCAGCTGATTTTACCTGAAGGGGCAGGGTGACCCATCTGATTTATTTTTATTATAAGCATCTGAGTGAATTACTTTACAGTGAGAAACATAAAGCTCTCTGAGAGGTTCTTGACCTGCGTATCTTCTCCCTGGGTGCAGATCTGCTCACGAAGCAAAATGCTGCTTGCCAAGTGTGGAGAGAAACTAAGGGAGAAAAAAAAGGATATGCTAAATTACTAGAGTCATCAAGAGGGGACAAGCTGATACAGCTGTGGCCACATCTGGGCCATTTTACAACAATAATGGATGAGGCTATGGGGAGATCAAGGTCACAAAGCAATGATGTGAGAGAGCTGGAATTTGAACTCAGGCATGTCTGAGTCCAAGGCTCACCCTCTGTCCTCTGCATCACAGGGGATCTTTCAGAGTGTCTCTCCCCTAGACTGTATCGATGGCCCACGTCTGCTTCAAATTATTGTCTGAGATAAGAAAGACACCAGCCTGGAATGGCATCTCATTCAATCCATGCTGAAGCTCCTTGAGAGGCCCAGGGACCTCCTCTGGCACAGAAAGACCTTATGTCTAATTTATGTCTGCATCTTGCTATTTGTTTTCTATGTGTCTCATGTCCTTTTTGTTCCTTC
Organism: Sapajus apella; assembly: GCF_009761245.1. Taxonomy (NCBI): domain Eukaryota; kingdom Metazoa; phylum Chordata; class Mammalia; order Primates; family Cebidae; genus Sapajus; species Sapajus apella. The sequence continues at coordinate 14,420,089 of NW_022437002.1, forward strand.
ATCCCACCTTCTTTTTTTTTTTCCCGAGTATCGTGTATTCTTTTTTTTTCAATATATATATTTTTTATTGCACTTTAGGTTCTGGGGTACATGTGCAGATCATGCAGGATTGTTGCATAAGTACATACATGGCAATGTGGTTTGCTGCCTCCATCCCCCGTCACCTGTATCTGGCATTTCTCCCATTATCCCTCCCCAACCTCCCTACCCCCCACTGTCTCTCCCCTATTCCCCCACAACAGACCCCAGTGTGTGATGCTGCCCTCCCTGTGTCCATGTGTTCTCATTGTTCAACACCCATGAGTGAGAACATGTGGTGTTTGATTTTCTGTTCTTGTGTCAGTTTGCTGAGAATGATGGTTTCCAGATGAATCCATATCCATACAAAGGACACAAACTCATCATTTTTTATGGCTGCATAGTATTCCATGGTGTATATGTGCCACATATTCCTTGTCCAGTCTGTCATTGATGGGCATTTGGGTTGGATTCAGGTCTTTGCTATTGTAAACAGTGCCACAATGAACATACATGTGCACGTGTCTTTATAATAGAACGATTAATAATCCTTTGGATATATATTCAATAATGAAATGGCTGGGTCAAATGGAATTTCTAAGTCCTTGAGAAATTGCCACACTGTCTTCCACAATGGTTGAACTAATTTATACTCCCACCAACAGTGTAAAACTGTTCCTATTTCTCCACAACCTCTCCAGCATCTGTTATCTCCAGATTTTTTAATGATCACCATTCTAACTGGTGTGAGATGGTATCTCAATGTAGTTTGATTTGCATTTCTCTAATGACCAGTGATGATGAGCATTTTTTCATATGTTTCTTGACCTCATATATGTCTTCTTTTGTAAAGTGTCTGTTCATGTCCTTCCCCTACTTTTGAATGGGCTTGTTTGTTTTTTTATTGTAAATCTGTTTTAGTTCTTTGTAGATTCTGGATATCAGCCCTTTGTCAGATGGGTAGATTGTAAAAATTTTTTCCCATTCTGTTGGTTGCTGGTTCACTCTGATAATTGTTTCTTCTGCTATACAGAAGCTGTGGAGTTTAATTAGATCCCATTGGTCTATTTTGGCTTTTGTTGCCAATGCTTTCGGTGTTTTAGTCATGAAGTCCTTGCCTATGCCTATGTCCTGAATGGTTTTGCCTGGGTTTTCTTCTAGGGTTTTTATGGTGTTAGGTCTTATGTTTAAGTCTTTAATCCATCTGGAGTGAATTTTAGTGTAAGGTGTCAGGAAGGGGTCCAGTTTCTGTTTTCTGCATATGGCTAGCTAGTTATCCCAACACCATTTATTAAACAGGGAATCCTTTCCCCATTGCTTGTTTTTGTGTGGTTTATCAAAGATCAGATGGTTGTAGACGTGTGGCGTTGCCTTCGAGGCCTCTGTTCTATTCCATTGGTCTATATCTCTGTTTTGGTACCAGTACCATGCTGTTTTGATTACTGTAGCCTTGTAGTATAGTTTGAAGTCAGGTAGTGTGATGCCTCCAGCTTTGTTCTTTTTGCTTAGGATTGTCTTGGCTATGTGGGCTCTCTTTTGGTTCCATATGAAGCTTAAGCCCACCTTCTTTTCTTTATGTGGATATTTCCTAGCATACCATTTTAATCCCTTTGTTGATTTTTAACTATTTTTGGAGTTATTTTCTTAGTGATTGCTCTAGGAATTATAATGGGTACTTTATGACAATCTACCTCAGAGTAATGCTAAGTTAATTCCACCATAGAATTAAGAATAGAGAAACTTTGCTCCAATATAGCTTTATTCCCTCCTTTACCCATCCTTTAGCAAAAGTCTATGAACTATGCATCACTGAGAGACTTCTGGAAAAATGACAAACTATTTATAATTTAATTACAAATACCATATTAGTGATCTGACTACACATTACTCAGTCATACAAAGTCATGATAAACCAAGTACAAAGGTCATGACAAACAATAGTTTTTACTGATTTCTATGCCTAAAACTTTATATTCCCTCAATATGCTGTGTAAGAAAAAATAACAGCTATGTTTGCCATCCCAGGGAAAGAGGGTGGAATCTTTAGCAATCTACAGTACCTCAAGCAGTTGTGCAAGGCTGGAATCTATTAGACATTCAGTAGCTCCTGGAATAACCCTTGATGCAAAGCTCATGGGTCATTAAGTATTGGGATGATCTTCAGTTGAGATAAGACTTAATAACTCTCGAATGGTGCTTTGCTCATGGACATCGAGCTGTTGTTCTTCGGCGAGATTAAGGGCCCTCATGCCATATTCCTGTGCCTGAAATAGAATTGCAGTGACAACAGGAAGTTGCCACAGGAAGGCATAACATTGGGAGGCCACATCTGTGCCAAACTCCAGAAATATGAGAGAGAACTCATCACCTTTTCACACCACTCACTGAGTTCTTGTTGATAAACACATGCCCTTACAGCTAGCCACATGTGTTTTTTTCTGGTGCCCTGCTAGGCAGGGCAGCAGGACACCAGAAAAAAACCCCACCTGACTTGACAAACTAAGTACAAACTAAGTATACCTTCTTAACAAAGTGAGATCTTTGTAGGGCCTTAATCAGGCCCTACAGGCCATCACTGGAAGGCACAGAGGTGACAGGTACCACAGTAAATGACCACCCTGGGGTGGTCCTGGAGGCCATGTGGCCCAGAGTTTTGACTTGGAAAGAAGCTCCCTTTTCTTCCTCCCTTCTTCCCTTTCTTCCTATAAATAGTTACTGATGGTTACTACGTTCCAGTTACCGTGAGTACAGGCAGAAAGTCCTATTCTCATGGAACTTATAGTGTAGTAGGGGAGAAAGACAATAAACAAGACAAATAAGTAAAACATGATAGTATCTTAAATAGGGATAAATGCTAAGGAAAAAATAAAGCAAGAAAGGGGATGGGAAGCATTAGAGGTAGTAGTGGGGGTTTACAGTTTTAGACAGGGAGACCAGGGAATGCTTCAGTGAAAAAAAAAATAGCTGAGTCAAGTGAAGGCCTGAAGGAAGTGAGCTGCCAGTCTTGACGTATAGATGTATGCCTTTTGTCTAAGGCCTCTTAATGACTTCCTTGAGTATACAGTGGAAAATTGGACATTGCACTGCAGAAAAGAGGTTTTGTCCAATGTAAATTTGAAAGTTCAGTGGAAATATTTTCCTATTCCTCACCCATTCCTACGCCTATCCCAGACAGGGTTAGTGCCCCTCCTCTGTGCTCCCACAGTGCTCTGGGCTTCGCTGTCATTCTCTATTATAGCCCGCTGACTTTGAGCTCCTCCAGGCCTGGTATACTGCAGGTGCTTAGTAAAAGTTAGCTGATGAAAGAAAAGAAGAGAGGGAGGGAGGAGGGAAAGGAGTCTTAAATTTTCCCATGTCATCCACACAAAAAGGCCTCCTTCCAACCAGCCTCTATTCTCTCCCCCTGCCTGCTGCTTTTTCTTTTCTTTTCTTTCTTTCTTTTTATTTATTTATTTATTTATTTTTGAGACAGGATCTTGCTCTGTCACCCAGGCTGGAGTGAGTGCAGTGGCACAAGCATGGCTCACTGCAGCCTCAGCCTCTTGGGTTCAAGCAATCCTCTCATCTCAGCCTCCTGAGTAGCTGGGACTACAGGTGTATACCACCATGCCCGGCTGATTTTTTTTATTTTTAGTAGAGACTGGGTCTCATTATGTTGCCCAGGCTGGTCTTAAACTCCTAGGCTTAAGCAATTATCCTGTCTCAGCCTCCCAAAGTTCTGGGATTACAGGCATAAGTCACCACTGTGCCTGGCCTAGTTTTCTGGATAGCAGTTTCTATTATCTGAAATTATATTAGACATATATATGTTTATTTCTACTCCTCCAAAAAACACAAGTGTCACGGAGATAGGAAACGTATTACCACTGTATCCCCAGTCCCTAGAGTAGTGCTTTGCAAATGACAGATGTTCAATAAATGTTTGAATGAATGAGAGAATCAACCAATAAATCAATAAACCTGAGATATGCCAGGTATGCTTACTGTCTGTAAGATACTGGGCAAAGAACTGACCTTCTCAGTGCTTCAGTTTCCTTGTTTGTAAAGTAGAGATAATAAAATACCTACCTCATAAGGTTGGTGTCTAAGCATTAAGTATGATAATTATGTAAAGGGTTCAGACCAATGACTGGTATGTAAAAAGTGCTCAAAACCAGTTACTTTTTGAATCATTTCATGGCAATGCATTTCTGCCGAAATCGCCACAGCAACAGGAACTCAGTCACTGAGTGGAGTTAGAGCTGCTGCTTCATCCCTCCCAGGCTCCTCGGAGCCCTCCTGCCCTGCAGGCTTCCTAGCACTGCCCCAGACTCCCTTTAACTATGCAAGCCTGGGAACCCTGGGGAAGAAGACAATCCAGTTTCCATTATGCAGGCTGGACTCAACACAAGAGAAATGTCATGAGCATCTGAACTTCTTTGGAGTGAGGGCTTGCCCTGAGGGCAAAAGCTATTGGAATTGGGCAAAACACAGATGAGTTCAACTAGATGAATTTCTACCTTCATTTTAGACATGTTGCTTTTTTAGGAAGACTTGCCTTTGAAGAATTCATCATCAGGTAGTAAAGCATGACCAGGATTTTCAGAACAAAGATAGTTTTTTGGGGAGCTTTGTCAGCAGTAGATTCTCGAATTTTCAAGATAGAAGTCAGGATGCGAATCGCTTCTGCTTCCTGGGCTTCATCTGCATTGGAAGGGGGAGAAAGGAAAAACAGCTCTTGGCAATTGAGTCTCCCCTCATCAGAAGCACTCGGCTGTTACAGGGCCTGGTCTACTGAAGCCTTTCCAGGGGCACTGGTGGAAATAGCACAAATTACAGCAAGCTCTTTACCTGGAGGACTCCCTCCACGTGCAAAGCAGGAAGCAAGGAAGCAGGAGTTTCAGACCACTTTCCAGCTTTGCTTAGCATGTCATTATCAGAGTAGCCTGAAAATGTGCTCACTCTCACAGGTCCCAAAGTTGCTGAGGTTTTCTCTTTTGGAGTCCTGAACTCTAGATCTCTTGGGCTTGCAAACACAGAGAATTTGTTACAGGCAGATTCCTTGGGTCCAATTCCTTGGGTCCTGTAGCTGAGAGGAGAACTGGGGAAGGGACTTTTTGTGGTTGCATCAGCTTAACTCTTCTTCCCCAGGCCTACGCATCCCAAGATGCGTAAGCAACAGCCTTTATGCTTCCCTCTGTTTACTATTTTCCCCAGTAGTTTTTGGTCCTACTTTAGTCATCATTTACTGAGAAGTTATTACAGGTACTTAAAAGCACTTACACAAGTACTAAGCTTAAAGAAAAAAGACAAAAGGATATGCACCATTATGTTAAGTTTGGCTATCTTTGGATATCTGTGATTTCCAAGTGTTCTGCTGTAATGTGAACTACTTGCATAATGAGAGAAAATTCAATTAAGTTATTAATTTGTTAAACTGTAGCTCAAAACCTCTCCTCTAGAGTCTTCCTTCTTCAACACCACCCAGCTGTCCTTATGTCTTCATTCTGGGACTCATCTTGTAATATAATTTGTACTTATAGGAATATTCTTTTGTTATTGCCTATAGGTTCTATATCACCAACTGCACAGTATGTTTCTTTTGAGCAGAAACAAGATCCTCTATGTCTTTTCATTGTCTCTGAAGGCATGATGCTATATGGTGCTATTTAACACTCAGCCCTTTGCTGCACCAGGGAATACAGTTTAATCCAGTTGGGCCCTGCCACTGAGAAGCTCACTGTTCAGTAAAGCATGAAGTTAAGGCACAAGAAGAAATCAGCAATGCAACTTCTGTGTACAGTCTACCTTGGCTTCTATGTCCTGGAGCAAGAGTCTGCAATCCCCAGGCCATGGCCCAGCACTGTTTTGTGGCCTGTTAGGAACTGGGCGGCACAGCAGGAGGTGAGCAGGGGTGGTGGGGATGAGCAAAGCTTCATCTATTTACAGCCAGTCCCCACTGCTCGCATTAACACCTGAGCTCCACCTCCTGTCAGTTCATCGGCAGCATTAGATTCTTTTAGGAGTGTGAACCCTGTTGTAAACTGCGCATGGGAGGGATCTAGGTTGCACACTCCTTATGAGAATCCAGTGCCAGATGATCTGTCACTGTCACCCATCACTCCCAGATGGGACCATCTAGTTGCAGGAAAACAAGCTCAGGGCTCCCGCTGATTCTATATTATAATGCAAGGTATGTTTTATTATATATTACAATATATTAATAAGAATAACATAGGGCACAATAAGTATAATGCATTTGAATTCTCCTGAAACCATCTCTTCCCCACCCCCCAGTCCATGGAAAAATTGTCTTCCATGAAATGGGTCCCTGGTGCCAAAAAGATTGGAGACTGCTGCCCAATCTTTTTCTTTTTCTTTTTTTTTTTTTGAGACGGAGTCTCGATCTGTCACCCGGGCTGGTGTGCAGTGGCATGATCTCGGCTCACTGCAACCTCTGCTTCCCAGGTTCAAGCAATTCTCCTGCCTCAGCCTCCCAAGTAGCTAAAATTACAGGTGCATGCCACCACACCCAGCTAACTTTTAGTAGAGATGCGGTTTCATGGCGTTAGGCAGGATGGTCTCCATCTTCTGACCTCATGATCCGCCTGCCTCGGCCTCCCAAAGTGCTGGGATTACAGGTGTGAGCCACCACGCCCAGCCCAGCTGCCCAATCTTTTAAGGAGGGATAACATAAAAAATGGATTTTCTGCAGCAATCACAGGGGGCTTTGATGGAGTCTTTTTTTCCTCTAAATCTGCCCCTTATTAACCCCCTGAATGGCTATGTGTGATGATAGGGATCTGAATTCTTCCCAACACTGGTAAAATCTCTTTGATCCCTATGTCTCAGTTTTCCCCATCAGCAACATGCGGAAGGTGGCAGTGCTCTGCTTCATGACAGGGACAGCTGCTTTCCCTCTTAGGGACAAGTTCTGTGCACTGGGTGAGATGAAGTCACGCTCTGCCTTCAGGGAAAACTGCTACTTACCCAAGCCAGTGTCATTCTCAAATAATTTGCCCAGTAAATCCATTTGTTGGGTGTGAGCCTGTGAGAGGACTTGATAGTGATTGTTCAAATATGCATCCCAGATCTCAGAGACCTGTTGGGAAAAGAGATGGTGATACGACAAGCAGGCCAGATCTCAGCCGCTGGACCAGGCAGGTGAGGAGAATAGCGCATTTGGCCGGGTTTCTGAACAACTTAGAGGTTCTCTCTCTTATGTGCCTGGAGGCAGAGGGAGCCCTAGGAGCCCAAACAGGCCTGGCCAAGGTAAGTGTAACAAGTGATGGGCTGCAAAGGGCGTGTGGCCACTCATCTTGGGGTAGCCCTAGTGGGGTCTAATAACAGTGGTTATCTTTTGTGCAGCACATACAGCACGAAACCTTCACATCCTCACAACATCCTGATGTAATATTCTTATTATTCCCATTTTACATGTAAATAAACTGAGGCTCAGAGAAGTTCAGATCACACATGACTTCTGGTAATAGCTGTTAAGTGGCTAGCCAGAATTTAAACCCAGGTCTATCTGACTCTAAAGCTTTTAAGCTACAGCAAAATGCCTCTTTCTCAGAGGTAGGTCTAAAACATGAGTCAACAGTCAGCATGAAAGCCTATATTACCCATTTATTACACAAATGATTGCCTGCTAAGTGAGGTGTTACTATATGAAGATAACTGACATTTCAATATATTGGAAATAGTTTTAAATCTTTTACAGGTAAATATGGACATGTTAAAGTACTCTCATGCTCTTGGATCCCTTGACAGGATCTTGTAGCAATAGATTTCCCTTGGAAACCTCTTCTCCTTCTCTATTGGACACTTCGGTATGCCCACATTGGCTTGCTGTATGAGTAAGACAGAGCACACAACAGTCTATTTGAAGGGGTTTGGCTCTTACTGACCTATCCTTCATTATTCGTTAATCACCCTATGGATGTTAAGGGTTAGTTTATTTTGGTAATGGAGACACAGAAGAAAGAAAATAGAGTGTATCATGTATCAGGCTATATAATCTTTGGCAAGCCACTTCATCTCTCTGTGCCTCTTTCTCATGAATGGTAGGTTTCTCATGAATAGTCCAGTACAAGTTGTAAGATATCAAGCCTAAGAGTCAAGATGTGGCTCCCACATTCTCCAGCTCACCTTGGTGTACAATGTGTCTGCCAGGTCCAACTTTTTAAGGTCATAGAATATATTAGCCAGGTGGAAGTAGCCTCCTGAGGTCCTAATGTCCTCTGTTCCAAATGCACAACTGGCAAAATAAATCTACAGCAGGAAGAAGAAGGAGAGTGCTTGAGTTCCGTTTGCAAATCATGTATTTGATAAATACTTGTATCCAGAACACATTTGAAAAACTGTTACAACATTCTAATTTTAAAAAGGCAAAAGATCCGAACTGACATTTCTCCAAAAAGATATTCAAATGAATAATAAGCACAGGAACAGATGCTAACATTGTTAGTAATTAGTAAATGCAAAACAAAGCCATAATGAGATATCATTGCATATCCACTAGGATGGCTCGAATCAAATTCAGAAAATAAAACTGTTGGGAAGGATGTGGATAAAATGAAACCCTCCTACATTGCCAGTGGGAATATAAATGGTGTAGCCTCTGTGGAAACAGTTTGGTAGTTCATAAAAAAGTTAAACATAGAGTTGCTACATGACCCAGCATTTCCCCTTCTAAGTACCTACCCAAGAGAAATGGAAACGTATGTCCACACAAAGATTTGCACATAAATGTTTATATCCACATTATTTAAAATACACAAAACATAGAAACAACCAAAATGTCCATCAACCAATAAATGGATAGACAAATTATGGTATATGCAGACAGTGGAATACTAATCAGCAACAGAGGAATGGACTGTTGATATATGCAACAACATGGATGAATCTCAAAATAATCATGCTAGGGGAAAGAGGTCAGATGCAAGGACCACACACGATTCTGTCTATATGAACTATCCTGAGAAGGCAAATCTGTAGAAACAGGAAGTGGTTACCTGGGGCTGGAATGGGAATGGGAAATGACTGTAAATGGATACAAGGGTAATGCAAATGTTCTGAAACTTGTTTGTGCTGATGGTTACACTACTCTGTAAATTTGCTAAAAATAATTTAATTATACACTTAAAATGGGTAAATTTTATGGTATATATCAATAAAGTTGTGTGTATGTTTTTTTAAAGCTATGCTAAAGAATCTGAGCTTGTGCTAATTCTCTTTGTACTAATTCTTAACTGTGGCCTAGCTCAGGACAGAATGTGCCTCTGCTTAATTTACTGGAGGATGTAGAGTATATAGAGAAAACACAAACAAGGAATTGTATCAACTGGGCACGGTGGCTCATGCCTGTAATCCCAGCACTTTGGGAGGCTGAGGTGGGTGGATCACCTGAGGTCAGGAATTTGAGACCAGCCTGACTAACATGGTAAAACCCCATCTCTACTAAAAATACAAAAATTAGCCAGGTGTAGTGGTGGGCACCTGTAATCCCAGCTACTCAGGAGGCTAAGGCAGGAGAATCTCTTGAACCCAGGAGGTGGAGGTTGCAGTGGGCCAAGATCGCACCATTGCACTCCAGCCTGGGTGACACAGCCAGACTCCGTCTCAAAAAAAAAAAAGAATTGTGTTAGTCAGGGGCCCAAGTGGAACCAGACGGCACCCTCAAAAAGATTGTCTGAAGTTAGTTTAATGGAATTATTATTATTTGACATGTAGAAGGGTTAAGAAACCAACAAGGGCTAGGGAAAAGCCCTACAAGTGAAATCAAGACCTAGTAAAAAACCAGGGGGTACCAACAGCAAGAAACTATTACCTTCCTGACACCTGAAACAACAAGGGGAGGAAACAAGGTTATCAGGGCCCAGCAAGAGCTAGCACTATGGAAGAAGGCTGCCTGACAGGAGCTGTGGCACAGAAGAACACTGTTCCTGCCAGATCAGGGGTAGGGCAGAGAGGCAGTATAGACAATCAGTGCCCCAGCCTCTTTCTCTTCCTAGTCTCCACTCCCCTGTTATGCCTCCCACTCTCCAAACCCAACCAAAGGCAGAGAGCAACGGAGTCCATAGAGATTGTGTCGTCCACAGAGGTCAGACTCCCAGGACATAGAGTAGGGCAGAGAATGGATATGGGGTAGGGGGATTTAAAGAATAACCAGCAAAAAATTTAATCTATGGGCATTGTACAGGCAGGCAACCAGAGGAAGGGCTGCTTGGTGCAGAAGCCAGAAGAGAGGCTGAAGAAAGAACCAACCTGCATGGAGACTGCAGTCTGACCCTACACTAACTCAGATTTCATGCCCAAGAGCTCTTTTCTCTGGTAATATTTTCCAATACTGAAATCCTAATAGAAACCTCTTAAATTTTGAAAGAACAATTCAGTTATTACCCTCAACATCCCATCTAACTTTTATACAGTTTTATCATTGATAAGTGCTTTCTTATACATCTAGCTCTTTTAAATTTAATAATCAACACTCTGAAGTATATTAATGTTATTTTTAAAATAAAAGCCAAAGTACTATACATATATTGTCCTATTAATCTTTGCAATGACCCAATAAGGCAGAGACTATTTTATTATTCCTGTCTTACAAGTGATGAAAGGGGTTAAACAAATTTTCCAAGACTATGTAAGCTAATGAAACAACAGAGCTGGGATGAGAAGCAAAGCCTTTCTCTTAACAAGTATGCTGTTTTGCCTCCCTTTACTCTTCAGGGTAACTGAAACTTCAGGAATATGTGCCCTGGCCAAGGTTGAATAGCCAGGAAGTAGAAATGCTTGAACTCAGGTCGTTAGAATTGTGTTATTACCAACATCCCACCAAATAATCAGTTGTAAACAGAAAGTTTTTGAAAAATTCACAGTTTTTAAAAAATTAAGCAGATTTTGGAAATATCCAGGTGTTATAATTTAGCTTGTTTACATCATTGGCCAGATGATAACGGGCTTCTTCATAGTTTTTCTTGGCTATATAGAGAAGTCCCAGGTTCCGATGCAGTAAAGAGTGGGTGGCATTACTACAGTCAGTTGATTTGAGGACTGTCCACTGGGCTTGGAATAGATATTCTTCAGCCTGAATAATTCGGCCCAGACCTGCCCAAAAGCAGAAAAGAAGGTTACAATTCATATCCTGGCCAAAAAACACATGATGAAATATAAGTCATTATCCATTCACTCACATATTCATTGACTCAAGTATTTATTGACACACAAAAACTCATACAGGAATGTTCATAGCAGCCTATTTGAAGAGTAAAAAAAAAAAAAAAAAAAAAAAAGAAACAATGTAAATGTCCATCAGCCATGAGTGGATAAACAAAAGGAGCATCTCCATCTCCATCTCATCTCTACATCCATAAGTGGAATATTGCTCAGTCGTAAGAAGGAATGAAGTAGTGATACCCACTATAATGTGGATGGACCTTGAAAACACTGTGCTAAGTGAAAGACGCCAGACACCAAAGGCCACGTGTTGTATGATTCCATTTATATGAAATGTCCAGTACAGGCAAATCTTTAGAGATGGAAAGTAGACTAGTGGTGTCCAGGCACCCACAGAGGGTCCAATGCAAGGGAGGCACTAAGAGGGAGTAACTGCTGACAATTACAGGGTTTCTTTTAGGAGTGATGAAAATGTTGTGGAATTAGATTGTGGTAATTGTCACACAATCTTCAGAATGTGCCAAACCCACTGAATTGTCTTTTTTTTTTCTTTTTTGGAGACAGAGTCTCACTCTGTTGCCCAGGCTGGAGTGTACTGGGGCAATCTTAGCTTATCGCAACCTCCGCCTCGTGGGTTCAAGTGATTCTCATGCCTCAGCCTCCCAAGTAGCTGGGACTGTAGGCATGTGCCACAACGCCTGGCTAATTTTTATATTTTTAGGACAGAGGGGGTGTTTCACCATGTTTGCCAGGCTGGTCTAAAACCCCTGACCTCAGGTGATCCACCGCCTTGGCCTCCCAAAGCACTAGGATTATAGGCATGAGACACTGTGTCTGGCCTGAATTGTCCTTTAAAAGGGTGAATTTTATGATATGCAAATTATATCTCAATTGTGAAATATATATATGCATATCTAATACCCTTTATGTGCCAGGCCTTGTGTTGAATGATGAGGATTCAAAGTGCAACATGAAAACAAATATATGTATAATATAGAATAACTGCAATAGAAACACAGGCTTTGGAAGTATGAGAGTATAGGAAATGTTTAATTCTACAGATGAGATGGAGAGGGATGCTGAAACAGAGTCTAAGCTGAGTTTTGAGGATTAATGAAGTTTCCCAGATAGATAAGGCAGAAGTAACAGCATGTACAGTGTCATGGAAATATGAAATATGAAATACATTATGTTCAAAGAATTATACAGAGTCATAGCTGCAGAGAATTGGTTCCAGAACTCCCACCAGATACCTAAATATAAGGATGCTCAAGGCTCTAACATAAAATAGTGTAGTATTTGCATATAGCCTATGCACATCCTTTCATATACTTTAAATCATCTCTAAATTACTTACAATACCTAATACATGTAAATGCTATGTAAATAGTTGTTCTACTATATTGTTTTTGTCTTTTTGGATTTAAATTTTTTTTTTGTTTTTTTTTTTTTGAGACGGAGTTTCGCTCTTGTTACCCAGGCTGGAGTGCAATGGCGCAATCTCGGCTCACCGCAACCTCCGCCTCCTGGGTTCAGGCAATTCTCCTGCCTCAGCCTCCTGAGTAGCTGGGATTACAGGCACGCGCCACCATGCCCAGCTAATTTTTTGTAGTTTTAATAGAGACGGGGTTTCACCATGTTGACCAGGATGGTCTTGATCTCTTGCCCTCATGATCCACCCGCCTCGGCCTCCCAAAGTGCTGGGATTACAGGCTTGAGCCACCCGGCCTTAAATTTTTTTAATCTTTTTTTGTTTTTAAGCCCACAGGTAACATCATGTATTGTTTTTATTTGTTTCATTTTAAATAATTGTATTATTTTAAAAACAATTTTGATCCATGGTTGCTTGAATGGCAGATGCAGAACCTGCAAATACGGAGGGCTGACTGTATTGGCCTGTGATGCTGGAGAACAAATTGTGAAGGACAAAGTGGCAGAAAATGAGGCTACGGTGGTAGGCAGGGGGCAGGCAGGTCATGGAGGGCTTAGCGAGTTATGCCAAGGAACTTGATGCCTATGGATTAAAAACTAGAGGATTTTCAAAAAGGACAAGGAAATCTCATTTAAATTTAGAAAGATCCTCTGGAATGTGGAAGTGGGACCAGAGGGGAGGAATAAAGATAGAAGATTCACTGGAAGATGTCTGAAATAGTTCAAGCAAGCACTCTTAAGAGCCTGAACCAAGACAGTGAATGAAGATGGAGGAGATCCAGAAGAGACAGGAGGTAGAATGGATAGCACATAGTTACTAAATGAGATGTGGAAGAGAAAGGAAGTCCACCTTTATTGCTAACATTCAGATACTCTTGACACTTAAAGCTTTTTGTTTATTACATATCATCTTTACATATACAGTGGCCTGCCTACCTGCTTGGCTCCTAGGGAAATTTGTCAGAAATGAATAGAAAGCCACTGCATCAGCGTGCTGCAGGGCAGGAGGCATGCTCTGGGGGTGAAGCATTGGTGTGACAGGTGCTGCAGCAGAAATGGCACCAATGAAGAATTAGGAGACAAGGACATGAACCCTTCATAAGCTAACCTTCTGCTCTTCTGTGTCCTTGCTTCCTGTCAGACCTAGTTTGTAGGTAAGCATGCTTTTATTCCAGTTGTAACCCTACATCACTGAATTAAAGGAAAAGAGATGAAGAAGAAGCAGTCTACAAGAAACAGCAAGTAACTTTGCTTGATGGAAGGTCAAAGTGCAAACTAAAATGGGAAACTACTAGATTAAGAGCAAGAGGCCTAGTCCCTGATCCTGGCTTACATGAACATGGCAAGTCACATTTTCCCTCTAGGCTTTGTCTATAAAATATGAGGTTCAGACTGAAGTCCTCCCAAATCTGAAGAAGCAAATGACTCTTAGCTAAGATTGTTTAGATGGGGAAAAAAATGGTACAGAGCATTGACAAATACTGGAAATTTAAAATTTTCACCATCCAGTTCTCACTCAAGGAGGCAATGCCAAAGAAAGAAGACTCCAAGGCCCAGCTGAACCAGCATCTAGTCCGAAAGGAGAATAAACTGTGAGGCTAGAGAGAGAAAGATGAAAAGAATGGGCTGCTATTAGCCCATGAGATTACAGTCAGAACTAAGCTTGTGACCAGTGGGTGTATAAGTTCAGGTCTGCCTCTTATGGACAGTCCCTGCCTGGAGAGGCACAGGGTGAGCTGGAGGTGTTGGGGACATAAAGGATATGACACTATCCCTTAGGGTGATTTTAACAGTATATGGAATTGAGAAATGACAGCCACTTAAAGACCAGTGTCTGAAGGGTGAATCAACAGGCTTACACTGGGTTAGCGGCAGATCTGAGAGATATTACAGGGGAAGATTTTGCAGGACTTGGTAATGAAAGTAAAGGAACATGGAATACAGCAGTCAAAGCTGAGTCAAAGGCTGTGGCTGTGAAGTGCTCAGGGGAAGAAAAGGGAATCTGCATTTATTGAATACTTGTTATTTGCTCAACACTGTGCTAGTCCCTTTGCATCTGTGGTCTAAGTCTGCCAACAGCCCTGTTAATTATCAGATGAGGAATTTGAAGAGGAGGCAACTTCATTAATTCATTCAACCAACCATATATTCACCTAATTGACTAAGTCTCTATCATGATCCATGATGCTCAGTGCACACTAACACATGATCCCTGACTCCAAGAAGCTTAAAATCAAGTGAAGTAGACATACAATAAATAGACAAAACATAAGTGCTGTGAAGAAAATGAACAGAACACAATGACCAAAATCCTAGCTCACTGTAGCCTCTACCTCCTGGGCTTAAGCAATCCTCCCACCTCAGCCTCCCAAGTAGCTAGGACTACAGGTGCATGCCACCATGCCTGCCTAATTTTTTTTATTGAGATGGAGTCTTGCTCTGTTGCTAGGCTGGAGTGCAGTGGCACAATCTCAGCTCATTGCAATATCCACCTCCCGGATTCAAGCAATTCTCCTGCCTCGGCCTCCTGAGTAGCTAGGACTATAGGCACGTGCCACCCCGCTCAGCTAATTTTTGTATTTTTAGTAGAGACAGGGTTTCACCATGTTGGCCAGGATGGTCTTGATCTTTGACCTCGTGATCTGCCCACCTCGGCTTCCCAAAGTGCTGGAATTACAGGCATGAGCCACCGCGCCCAGTCAATTTCTTTTTTTTTTTTTAAGAGATGAGGTCTTAAGGCTGGGCGCAGTGCCTCACGCCTATAATCCCAGCACTTTGGGAGGCCAAGGTGAGTGGATCACCTGAGGTCAGGAGTTTAAGGCCAGCTTGGCCATCATGGTCAAACCCCATCTTTAAAAATTAAAAAAAAAAAAAAAAAGATAGATGAGGTCTTGCTAGGTTGCCTAGGCTGGTCTTGAATTCCTGGGCTCAAGAGATCCTCCCATTACGACCTCCTAAAGTGCTGAAATTACATGTGTGAGTCACCCTACCTGGCCAGTTTAAGTAGACACCTGAAGGTTGATCAAAAGCCAGTCATGTATGAGAGAGGAAAGAGCATCCCAGGGAGAAGGAACCATGTGTGTGAGAGCTCTGAGTGATGAAGAGCTTGGTGCCTACGATCACCTAGCCAGTAAAGAAAGAGCTGAGATTTGAACCCAGGCTCTCCTGCTTCCAAAGTGCTGATAACAGTAGGGGAAGATGAGTAGGTGGCTCCTCCTCAAAATGTTACTGAAAATGTCATTTCTAGTTGATTAACATTTCAAAGATTTACAAAAAAAAAAAAGGAAAGAAAAAAAGCTGAATATCTGTTATCTTTCTATTCCAATCTGAAGGAATCTCTAAGATGGGAAAGAAATGTACACAGGGAAGCAATTTCTTTAGACTTCCAAAAAGTTTAGCAAGGTTTTAAATCAATGGCTGTGGAGTTACAGTGAAATCTTCCTTTTACACAGCACTTTCCAGACTTCAAAGCACTTTCATGGTCATTACACTCAAATTCATTTCATCCTTAAATGAATCCTGTGAAGAGAACTCAGATTCAACACATACTCACACAGTGCTCACTAGGTTTCAGGTACTGTGAAATTAATTTTTTAGTGCCTTCTCTGTGCTAAGTACTGGGCTGAGCATGAAAACATACGTGACAAGTAAGAATAGACATAGATCCAGTTCTCCCTGAGCTTACAGTTTACTGGAGCAGGGAGACAATTAAATAATTTCATCAATAAATATAATTATTAATGGAATAAGTGCTCAGAAGAAAAGAGTAGGTCTTTAAATGAGTATATTAAAAAAGAGACCCGGCTGAGTGTGGTGGCTCACACCTGTAATCCCAGCACTTTGGGAGGCCAAGGAAGGTGGATCATTTGGAGTCTGGGATTCAAGACCAGCCTGGGCAACATAGTGAAACCCTATCTTACTAAAAATACAAAAATTTGCTGGGTGTGGTGGTGCATGCCTGTAGTCCCAGCTACTCGGGAGGCTGAGGCAGGACAATCACTTGACCCCAGGAGGCAGAGGTTGTAGTGAACCGAGATCATACCACTGCACTCCAGCCTAAGCAACAGATTGGGCCTCTGTTTTAAAAAAAAAAAGAGAGACCCGACCTGGTCTGGGTCTCTTTACTACAAGCGGGTAGTAAACCTTGAGCTGAGACCTGAAAGATGACTAGGAGTTGATTCGGTGAAGGGAAGGGGAGGAGAAGTGGAGAGAGTAGCTACAGAAAAGCCTTTCAGAACAAGAAAATCATTGTGCTTCTGAGGAACTGAGAGAAGGCCAGTCGATGTAACTGGAAGGGAGGGAGAAAAGACTTCAAGAGAGACAAAATGATAGAATTGAGGTGAGAGAATCTGCTAAGGGCTAGAACAAGCAGAGCCTCACGGGTTGCTTTAGAAATTTGATTTAGAGGAGTGATTTGGTCACATTTTTTATGCAAACTAGATCGGAGGGAGGCCAGAGAAGATGTAGGAAAACCAGTTAGCAGGCAGTGGTCTAGAAGAGAGATGATGAGACTTGGGCAAGGGTGACTTTTCCAAAATCCCATAGGTAGTTAAGTGTCAGAGATAAACAGAACCTGGGCTGTATTTTCTTGTCCAGTGCTTTTCTCATTAGTTTGGAGGAAAGACAGTCTGGAACGTGGTATCAGATCTGAGCAGGGTGAGCAGGGCATTCCTGCAGGCAAACAGTCTGGTATGCAGAGTTGGAGCCCACACAAGTGAAGAGGAATTCACACAGCAGAGGCAGCCTGGAATGGGGAGTCAGAGCCCATGGAGGTGGGGATGAGGTATCAGTAAGGTGGAAAGGATGGAGTTAGAGAGGGGGGATTGGTTTATACAGGGGAACTGATTAATACATAAATAAACTAATGAAAGTGGAAGAGTCAGCAAAGGGAGTTGCAATTATGGAATGGGAGCAAATTAGATTGGACCCTGTGGTGCTGTATTAGAGCTGGATGAAACAGTCTAGACTTGTGGTCATACAGCTATTGATGTAGATATATAGATATAGGCCCAGCACTTTGGGAGGCTGAGGTGGGTGGATCACTTGAGGCCAGGAGTTGAGATCAGTCTGGCCAACATGGTGAAACCTGTATCTACTACAAATCCAAAAATTAGTCAGGTGTGGTGGCACATGCCTGTAGTCCCAACTACTTGGGAGGCTGAGGCAGGAGAATTGCTTGAACCCAGGAGGTAGGGGATGCAGCGAGCTCAGATTGTGCCACTGTGCTCTAGTCTAGGTGATAAGAGTGAGACTTGGTTTAAAAAAAAAAAAAGATACATAGAGAAATAAATACAGATGTAATGTGTGTCTATATACACCCACTACTGTATTTACACTTACTTACAGTTAGTGTAAATTACTGTATTTACACTAACTCTGTCCACTGAGAAGGCCTAGGAGCAGTAAAACCCCAATGGCTTGAGTACATCTAGTGCTTGGCTCTTGGCTTCTGAATTTCACTTTCCACTAAAAGAAATCAGGGGGCCGGGCGCGGTGGCTCACGCCTGTAATCCCAGCACTTTGGGAGGCCGAGGCGGGTGGATCACGAGGTCAAGAGATCGAGACCATCCTGGTCAAAATGGTGAAACCCCGTCTCTACTAAAAATACAAAAAAAAATTAGCTCGGCATGGTGGCACGTGCCTGTAATCCCAGCTACTCAGGAGGCTGGGGCAGGAGAATTGCCTGAACCCAGGAGGCGGAGGTTGCGGTGAGCCGAGATTGCGCCATTGCACTCCAGCCTGGGTAACAAGAGCGAAACTCCGACTCAAAAAAAAAAAAGAAATCAGGGATCTTTAGAGGTACGTTCCAGCAAGCAACAAAGTGATCAAAGAACAAATGGGGTTGTATCTAGGAGATACAGAAGCCAGCTTGAGTGGGAGCTGCCCCTAGTCACATCAGGGACAGTTTGAGCATCAAATTAATGATAGTAATGGATTTAAGCCCATTGAACAAAATAGGAAACCAAGAGTCAATGCTGATATAAATAATTAAATGAATACATTGAAAATTTGATGAAGAATGGGATATTTATATGGTTTCAGAGGACCTCCCTATGAAATAAAAATTAAAGTTATTAATTACAGAAGGGGGAAAGAGTAACATTATAGGGAGGAAGCTTGGCAGACACCATCCTAATAACGTAATTAAAATGAACATCATCAGTAATGGAAAAAAATGAAAATATGCCAATTTATAGAATGGGATGAAAACACAGCATCACCTCTGTACTGTTTTTGCCAAAAATCCATAACCTGAGTCTTATCATTAGGAAATATCAGACAAACCCAAATTGAAAGATGTTTTACACAATAATTGACCTATAACCTTTAAAAGTATCAAGGTCATAAAAGTCAAGAGAAGGCTGAGAAACTATTCTAGAGTTTTGTTGCCAACACATGGCAACAAAATGAAAAGTGTGATCCTGAACTGTATCCTTTTGCTATAAAGATGTTATTGGGAAAATTCAAGAAACTTGAATGGGCTCTTCTTAGATGACAGGGTCCCCGTGTGTGATTCCCACGAAGACATTCTCCTTCATAACCACAATACAATCTGTCTCATCTACTAAGGGGATCCTTCTTCTCAATGGGGTCCCCTTAGTAGATGAGGTTGTATTGTGATTATGAAAGTATTTGCGGGAATCACACGCACTGAAGTATTCTAAGGATAGGGAACCAAGTAAGCAATTTACCCTCAGAGGACAGAGGGCTCAAGTGATAAAGTTTCTTTATAGCGTACTTAATTTAACAGTTGTACTTTTTTTTTTTAGCTGGAATCTTGCTCTGTCGCCCACGCTGGAGTGGAATGGCGCAATGTCGGCTCACTGCAAGCTCTGCCTCCCGGGTTCAAGTGATTCTCCTGCCTCAGCCTCCCAAATAGTTGGGATTACAAGTACCTACCACCACACCCAGCTAATTTTTGTATTTTAAGTAGAGACGAGGTTTTGCCATGTTGGTCAGCCTACTAACCTCAGGTAATCCACCTGCCTCAGCCTCCCAAAGTTTACAGGCATGAGCCACCATGCCTGGCCAACAGTTTTACTTTAAAAAAAGTTTTTCTTTTAAAAAAGCGTTTTTTTTGAGCCAGGCGTGGTGGCTCACACCTGTAATCCCAGTACTTCAGGAGGTCAAGGCAGGTGGATCACAAGGTCAGGAGTTCAACATCAGCCTGACCAATATGATGAAACCTCGTCTCTACTAAAAATATGAAAATTAGCCGGGTGTGGTGGCGCATGCCTGTAGTCCCAGCTACTCGGGAGGCTGAGGCAGGAGAATTGCTTGAACCTGGGAGGTAGAGGTTGCAGTGGGCCAAGATTGCACCACTGCACTCCAGCCTGGGCTACAGGGCAAGATTCCATCTCAAAAAAAAAAAAAAAAAAAAAGTATTTTAAAAAATGGTGGCTATCAAAATGTATGAAGTATTTTTTTTAATGGTGGCTATTAAAATGTATGAAGTGGTAGCACAGTGCCTAAAACACCGTAGATGCTCAAGAATATCAGTTCCTCTCAAAATGCTAATTTTCCTTTTATAGTAGCCACCACTAGGGTATCTGCTAAGTCTGCTCCATACTCTCAGATTTGCCTCTCCCATTGATAGGGGTGGGTTCCTGTATTTCTGAACTATGTGACCCGGATCCCAGGGAATATAGATGGATCCCACACTCAAGCCATGTCAACAAAATTGGAAATCAGAAGCTAATATTTTCCACTGCCTATCACAAAATATAAAACATGTAAGTTGAAAAACTCCATCTGACATTTTGGGGTAGCTGTCTTCTACAGTAAGCATAGGGTAGACAAATCTGGTCTGCCGAAAAGGAAAATAATGAAGCAGATACCCAGAGAGAAGCAGAGACAGGAGACAAGGCCCAGGAGAGAAAGAAAGGCGCCTGCGTTTGTTCCTTACAGCATTCTAATTCTAGTCCCTGATGAAGCCTCAGCTCCCATAGGATACTACAGCACCCTCATAAAGTTCCTCCTGTTTGGAAGTCAAATTGTCTCTATCTGCAGATGACATAATTGTATATTTAGAAGACCCCATCGTCTCAGCCCAAAACCTCCTTAAACTGATAAGCAACTTCAGCAAAGTCTCAGGATACAAAATCTATGTGCAGAAATCACAAGCATTTCTATAAACCAATAAGAGACTTAAAGAGAGCCAAATCAAGAACGTACTGCCATTCACAATTGCTACAAAAAGAATAAAATACCTAGGAATACAACTAACAAAGGATGTAAAGAACCTCTTCAAGGAGAACTACAAACCACTGGCTCAAGGAAATAAGAGAGGACACAAACAGATGGAAAAACATTCCATGCTCATGGTTAGGAAGAATCGATATTGTGAAAATGGCCATACTGCCCAAAGTAATTTATAGATTCAACGCTATCCCCCATCAAGCTACCTGTGACCCTCTTCACAGAACTGGAAAAAACCACCTTAAACTTCATATAGGAGCAAAACAGAGCCCACATAGCCAAGT
>NW_022437002.1:14441283-14446077 GCF_009761245.1 Sapajus apella
AATGGGATCTAATTAAACTCCAGAGTTTCTGCACAGCAAAAGAAACAATCATTAGAGTGAACCGGCCACAAACAGAATGGGAAAAAATTTTTACAATCTACCCATCTGACAAAGGGCTAATATCCAGAATCTATAAAGAACTAAAACAGATATACAAGAAAAAAACAAACCCATTCAAAAGTGGGCAAAGGATATAAACAGACACTTTTCAAAAGAAGACATACATGAGGCCAAGAAACATATGAAAAAATGCTCATCATCACTGGTCATTAGAGAAATGCAAATCAAAACCACATTGAGATACCATCTCACGTCAGTTAGAATGGTGATCATTAAAAAATCTGGAGACAACGGATGCTGGAGAGGATGTGGAGAAATATGAACACTTTTACACTGTTGGTGGGAGTGTAAATTAGTTCAACCATTGTGGAAGACAGTGTAGCGATTCCTCAAGGACCTAGAAATAGAAATTCCGTTTGACCCAGCAATCCCATTACCGGGTATATATCCAAAGGATTATAAATTTTTCTCTTATAAAGACACATGCACACATATGTTCATTGAAGCACTATTTACAATAGCAAAGACCTGTGACCAACCCAAATGTCCATTGATGATAGACTGGACAGGGAAAATGTGGCACATATACACCATGGAATACTATGCAGCCATAAAAAATGATGAGTTTGGCCGGGCGCGGTGGCTCAAGCCTGTAATCCCAGCACTTTGGGAGGCCGAGGCAGGTGGATCACGAGGTCAAGAGATCGAGACCATCCTGGTCAACATGGTGAAACCCCGTCTCTACTAAAAATACAAAAAATTAGCTGGGCATGGTGGCGTGTGCCTGTAATCCCAGCTACTCAGGAGGCTGAGGCAGGAGAATTGCCTGAACCCAGGAGACGGAGGTTGCGGTGAGCCGAGATCGCGCCATTGCACTCCAGCCTGGGTAACAAGAGCGAAACTCCGTCTCAAAAAAAACAAACAAAAAAAAAGAGTTTGTGTCCTTTCTAGGGACATAGATGAACCTGGAAAACATCATTCTCAGCAAACTGACACAAGAACAGAAAATCAAACATCACATGTTCTCACTCATAGGTGAATGTTGAACAATGAGAACACATGGACACAGGGAGGGGAGCATCACACACTGGGGGCTGTTGATGGGGGACGAGGGGAGGTACAGCAGCAGGTAGGGAGTTGGGGAGGGATAACATGGGGGAAAATGCCAGATAGAGGTGATGGGGATGGAGGCAGCAAACCACATTGCCATGTATGTATCTATGCAACAATCCTGCATGTTCTTCACATGTACCCCAGAACCTAAAGTGCAATAAAATACATATTAAAAAAAAAGTTTCTCCTTTTTGTGCAGGCCAGCTTGAGTGGATTTCTGCCAGTTGTAGACAAAAATCTGTGCCATCTCCTTCTCCACCTTGTGCTAAACTTTACAGCAACGCTGCTATTCTACAATAGGTGTCTTGGTGCTACTTTCAAGGGCGACTCTTTGATCACTGGTGTGACCCAAACGTAGCACTACTTAAGGGATCCAGGGATCTCAAGTTTGTTTCACTCACCAAGGCTGGCCTCGGCCAACAGCAGGTAAGCAGGCACAAGCTCAACGGAGCTCAGGCCGTACAGGTTCACACGGAAGCGAAGGGAATGCAAAGCTGCTGGTACAGCATCTTCGTGTTTCCCTTCAAAGAGGTATTTCTGGGCTACAGTGTAGCAGAATTCAATCAAATACTTCTGTGGGAGAGAGAAACAGACTATCTGAGAAGCCTGCAGTTAAAGGCAAAGGTGGATGTAGATGGCCCTGGGGATAAGGCAACACCTTATGACCCAGTTAAAGGCACATAGTGAGCCTGTCTGTATTAGAGTAGATGTGAGGTTCCACATAGGTGATATAAGAAGGCAAACTCGGCTGGGCGCGGTGGCTCAAGCCTGTAATCCCAGCACTTTGGGAGGCCGAGGCAGGTGGATCACGAGGTCAAGAGATCGAGACCATCCTGGTCAACATGGTGAAACCCCGTCTCTACTAAAAATACAAAAAATGAGCTGGGCATGGTGGTGCGTGCCTGTAATCCCAGCTACTCAGGAGGCTGGGGCAGGAGAATTGCCTGAACCCAGGAGGCGGAGGTTGCGGTGAGCCGAGATCGTGCCATTGCACTCCAGCCTGGGTAACAAGAGCGAAACTCCGTCCCAAAAAAAAAAAAAAAAAAAGGCAAACTCTGGGCTATGTGTTCCTTAAGGTCCAAAAACATGTATCTTTACATCTTAGTTCTGTGTTTGACATAGATGAATGCTCAATATAGAGTTAGCAGATGAATAAATGAGTATTATTCTTATAGCTCTAATAAAACTTTAGCAAAGCTAGCATGTCTCAGGGCAATCTGAAACTTTCTGCCTTCCTAGTTAATTTTGAGAGAAACATCTCATTTTCCCTTCTGGAATTATCCTGTTTAGCGAATATCACAAAAAACCTTTAATGCTACATTGTTCGAAGGCCACTGTCCAAGTGTCCTAACACTAAAATGAATGGATCTTATGTTTAGAGATTTATGGCTTATAATAAGGGGCTAATTTTACAGAGTGACTGAGACGTTCAATACTCAATAATACTCAACATTATATATAATAATAGTGGTAAGTTTTGCTAACTTCCTTTGTTTATTTGGGGGTATATCCACATATCATTCTTAACTCTCCTATTATGTGGCCAGGCTCTTGGCTTCTGTGGATGTTACAAGCTGAACTGTGTCCCTCGCCAAAATTCATGTGTTGAAGCCCTAATCTGTGTCTCTCACAATATGACTATAATTGGAGCAAGGGCCTGTTGGGAGGTGATGAAGTTAGAACAAGGCCATTAGATGGGCCCTAACCTAATCTGACTTGTGTCTTCATAAAAAGAGGAAATTGGACACAGAAAGAGATACCAGGGATGCTTGCACACAGAGGACCATGTGAAGACCCGGCAGGAAGGCGTCCATCTGCAAGCCAGGAAGAGAGGGCTCAAAAAGAAACCAAACCTGCTGACCCCTGGATCTTGGAATTCCCAGCCTCCAGAGCTGTGAGAAAATAAATATATGTTGTTTGAGCCACCCAGTTTGTGATATTTGGTTGTGACAGCAAATATCAAACTAATGCAGAGAGTATTTAGTAAATGTGTAAATAGAAGACTAATACAGAGAGTACTTAGTAAATGTGGAAAACGACTGAATGATAATGAGGACTTAAAGATATAAAACAAAGTTTCTGCCCTCAGTGAGGTTACAATTTAGTGATCTCAACACAGTTCAACCTTTGTCTTGAGCAGCTTCACTGCACCTATGATTTAACCATGGAAAGTGCCATAGGCCCTACCTGCCGCTGCCGCAGCTGCTGCAAGCCATGTTGCCGTTCTTCCTCTGAATTGTAGAAGGGCATGGAAGTGCGCAGTGGAATCAAGAGCTGACATATCTTCTCATGGATGCTGTCCCAGTCAGCTTTCTGATGTACCACCCCACTGACAACAGAAACATAGACTTCATGATCTTTATATTTGGCATGACTTAAGATTCCATTAGCCCTCCTACTGGCCTATCCCTAGACACCAGAAAAGTCAGCAAACACAAACCAGACAGGGAGCTTAAAGCCATTTCTGAGACTCAAATCTCTTTCCTTTCATGTGGTTATTTGATAGTATAAAAACTGCATTGGGACTGGAGAGTATGTCGTTTCTGCAGGCACACATTCACATTCTGAAGTCATATAGGGATGTTGTGGCTATTCAGCTTAACTGATAACAACAAAGGCAACTTTAACTCTACCTTTTTTTTTTTTTTTTTGAGGTGAAGTCTCACTCTGTGTGACATGGTAAAAGGCCCCATAAACCTGCAAACCTCAACCATACCTCGGCTTTCTGTTTAAACTGCTCTCTGTAACCCAAATGTGACAGGCAAGCAGTCCAAACCCATGCCATCTTGGCCCCTGCTACTTGTAATTTCCACCCTATCCAGACAATGTGTAAACAAATGCTTATGTTAACTTTTGTGAACCGCTTAAGTAACAATCAGGATGTCAAAAGTCCCCTGGCCCTCAGAATGTTCAGAGCCCCTCACCCTCATCTCCGCCCAGGAGGTAATTTACAGAATCTACTACCCCTTGGAATGTTTGAAGCCCCTCACCCCTACTCCTGCCCCTCACCCTCACTCCCAAGGTGGCTGTACAGGTATAAAAGGTCTTGACACCCTCCTTTCGGGGCCACAGGCTGGAGAGACGGAGTCCTCTGTGGCCACCGGCAATAAGGACCCCGCAATTTGGCATACTTTTGTCTTAGTGTTCACTTTCTATGCTCGCTCCACTACAACATTTTGGAGGCCCAGCTCGCTCTAGTACAACATCCGTCACCCAGACTGGAGTGCAGTGGTGCCGGGGTGCAATCTTGGCTCACTACAACCTCTGCCTCCCGGGTTCAAGCAATTCTCCTGCCTCAGCCTCCTGAGTAGCTGGGATTACAGGCACATGCCACCATATCCGGCTAATTTTTGTATTTTTGGTAGAGATCTGACCTCAAGTGATCTGCTCGCCTCAACCTCTCAAAGTGCTGGGATTACAGGTATGAGCCACTGTGCCTGGCCAACTCTACATTGCTTTAAGGTTATTTTCAAGATGTCTAAACACTGAAGCCTAAGTGTTTAGAGCCTTCCTCAGGAAAGGAAAGGAAAGGAAAGGAAAGGAAAGGAAAGGAAAAGGAAAGGAAAAGGAAAGGAAAAGGAAAGGAAAAGGAAAGGAAAAGGAAAGGAAAAGGAAAGGAAA